>NW_015151011.1:552173-555424 GCF_000732505.1 Cyprinodon variegatus | reverse complement strand
GTTCAGCCCTTGGTGGAACAATAGTGGAACAATAGTGGAAAAATGGTGGAAATATGGTGGAACTCCGTAAAAGTTTAAAAAAACCATCCACTGGACTTGGTTTCCAAGGTTTGAAGAATAGTGGAATGGTGGAACAACAGTGGGACAATAGTGGGACAATAGTGGAACAATAGTGTAAATATGGTGGAAGAATGGTGGAACAATGGTGGAACAATAGTGGAACAATGGTGGAACAATGGTGGAACAATAGTGGAAATATGGTGGGACAATGGTGGAACAATGGTGGAACAATAGTGGAACAATAGTGGGACAATGGTGGAACAATAGTGGGACACTGGTGGAGCAATGGTGGGACAAAAGTGGAAATATGGTGGAGCAATGGTGGAGCAATGGTGGAACAATAGTGGGACAATAGTGGGACACTGGTGGAGCAATGGTGGGACAAAAGTGGAAATATGGTGGAACAATAGTTATACTATGGTGGATCAGTAGTGGAACGATGGTGGATCAGTAGTGGAACGATGGTGGATTAGTAGTGAAATGATGGTGGATCAGGATCATCTCAGATCTCATTACCTTCACATCATTTTGAGGCATCAGGCAGAAAACCTGAATCCCACATTGGGAATATTTCCACCTGTTTGAAGTCTTTTCTCTGCCGCTGACACGGCGGCGGCGGCGGCGGCATTCTTTAACCATTTGTCTAACCTGGGAGGAGCTGGTCGTCAGCTCGCTGCACACCCAGCCCTACACACCCTTTGGGTGCCTGACACTAAAGGACTATTATAAGGTAGAGAAGCCCATTCATCCGTCCACTGCTTGTTATCAGACAGAACGGCGTGTGTGTGTCGGTTCTAGGCGGTTTCTGAGGACAAATGTGTGTGAAAATATTTAAATGATAACGAAGGAGAAAAATGTTTTCTCCTGTTTGACACGTGTAATGACAGAGTGATGACACAGATGATGGTGTAATTGTTAGCCGCAGTAAAACCGTTTCCTCTGAGGATCTTTGTTGCTTTTCCAGCACAGCGCTAAGCTCGGCCCAAACGGTTCTGCTGGCCGTGGACGTTGGTGCATTTAGGTGAAACGTGTAACATTCTCCTGTACAGAACTGGTCCAGTCCATCACAGTGAGCAGGGTGGTAAACACATGTTCACTGCATTGATCCTGATGCACTATGCTGTCATTAGTGACCAATCAGCTCTAACTGATTAAACTCATGATCATGTTTGTGATGTTAGGATTGTTTAATTGATCACATGTAAAGTTCTATCTGATTGAAGGTCTTCTTCCTCCATTATTTACATGCAATCTAAGCGTCTTCTTCAGCAATCTTCTCTCTGCATCAGATAGTTTAAGTGAACTTTTAATGGTAACGACCTCCCTCATGGTGGCTCCTCCCACACCTATGTTCGAAACATCAGCCATCGAGCTGATCTGCAGGATCCACCTTCAAAGGCTTCAGTGTGTGGAGTTAAATATTTACAGTTTAAGTAAAGTAAATAATTAAAAATTACCTCAAGTGGATCATTTTGGACTTACTGGATATAAATAAAAAAAAAACTGACTGAAAGGAGCTTCAGCAGCAACTAACCAGACCTGATGAATCGATCAGTGAGGCTGCTGCTGGCTGCAGGACTCAAACTAGATGTTAGAGGCTGAACAGACAGACTAAATGAAACTCTGTGTTCATTTCTATTCCTTTCTGACTCCTGCAGATCTAGTTTCTATCATCAGCAAATGATTCTGCTTTTAGGCCTTAAACTGCATTTTCCATTATGATGAAACTGCAAGGCGTCCCATGTTGTCCTGTTCACTCCCACTTCAGACTGCTGGGAGGGAACTGGTTCAAAGTGCAGCAGCATACTGGCTTACATGCCTACGCTGTGAGTCACGAACAAGGTGTGCTGACTTCTCCGCACGCTGAGCTGTCTGCTGAGTAACGGCGTTTGTTCTCATTATGACATCGCAAATCATCAGACCTCTGAGCCTCCTGTCTGTTGGATTCAAACTTGGAAATAGAACGCCGTCACACAGAAAGAAGGCTCAGACTTTCATCTGGATGCAAACGTTCTTCGTATTTCTAACAAACTTTTAGTGAAAACACAAAGATAATTATAAAGCCAACATGGAAAAGCTGTGCTGGAAAGACAAAGTAACGCATCTTTAACAGACAGTATGTCACAACGAGCACAAAGAAATAACCGTTAGATAAAAACACGGAAGGAACGATCAAATCAGGATAATATGAAACAGAAAATGCAATAAAATCACAACAAGATAAGACAATAAAATCATGAAAGCCATCATGGTGGATGGATTGAAATCAAAGATTTGACCGAAGCCATAAAAAGGGAAATACAGTAATGGAAACAGGATGACAAAAATGAACTTTTCCCCTGAGCTGCTCTGCAGACCACGGCCCAGATCAGTGGGATGTTCCCTAAACGAAAGAAACAGGAGGAATGAATTTTACAGTGGATTTAAAGTTTATAATTGATTTTTGGTTGCAGGAAGTGAGGAACAGTTTCCAAGGTGTCTGTCTTATCTTTGCTTGATACCAGAAAGTTACTGGTAAGCCAATCACTGACCAAAGATAAAGACTGCACGAGGGCCGACATGTGGTTTAAAGGATACAAACAGTTGGATATCATCTGCATAGATGTGATAAGAAATGCTAGAAAATGCTGAAATAGTAGCGGCTAATGGCTAATGTTAAACTAGAATAATAGTGAGCCTAGAACTGAGCCTTGGGGAACCCCGCTGGTCAGGAGGCGCAGAATCAGAGGAAAGATAAAAGGTTGAGTTCAGCTGCACCAACACCGAGCATCTGCAGCCGGTAAATCTTCTAGACTTTCACCAAAGTCTCAGTAGAACCTTACCTTACAAAGCCAGACTTAAAAGGGTCTAAATCAGTTTTACAGAGAGTCACAATCTGAGCTGCATTTTAACAACATTTTCTAAAATTTTACTGAGAATCTGCAGCTTTGATTCACCAGAATACAATAAGAATACATCCATTAAAGGAAAATTCCGCTCTTCAGAATTTAAACTTCTGAAAGTTCTTTAAATATGAATTTATTACATACTGTTCAATAAATATTTTTATTTTTTTACTAATTAACGCTAAATTCATTAAATCACTGTAAATGTATTAGTGTTAGGTAGAAATAATGATCCATAGTAGGGATGCACGATATAATGGGCCCCCTATCGGTATCGGCCTTAAAACTGAATATCGGACATCGGCC
>NW_015151011.1:545385-548692 GCF_000732505.1 Cyprinodon variegatus | reverse complement strand
GCTATAGAAATAAACTGAATAGAATATAATTTAACTAGACTTGATTTTCCACTCTAGGACCAAGCTTCAGTAGTTATCTTTTCCCAAAATGTGGTTTGCGTTTACAGCTCCGTGTGGGTGGAGCCTAAAACACCGCGTCTGTAGAAAGCCGTTCTTCAATGGTAACATTCCACTCTGGTCCGTCTTTTCTGTCCTTATCCTCTTAATTTTTTGTTCTAGTTTATTCCCTTTCTGCTACCTTTCATCCTTTCCATCCTTCCTTCCTTCTGTACTTGCATTCTTCCTCCTTAGTGTTGTTATAAGTAAAAGTTTTTATCTTTCCTTCTTTGATTCCTTTCTCCTTTTTGGTTTTATTTCCTTCCTTCCTTCCTTTATTCATTTACTCCTTCCTTCCTTCTTTCCCTCCTTCCTCGGTTCATTCCTTCCTTCCTCGGTTCTTTCCTTCCTTCCTTTGTTCATTCTTTCCGTCCTTCCTTGCTTCCTACCTTCCTTCTTTGGTTTGTTCCTTCCTTCATTCCTTCCTTCTTTCCTTGGTTTGTTCCTTCCGTCCGTCCTTCCTTTGTTGGTTCTTTCCTTGGTTCCCTCTTTCCTTCCTTGGTTCTTTCCTTCCGTCCTTCCTTGCTTCCTACCTTCCTTCCTTCCTTCCTTCCTTGGTTCATTCCTTCCGTCCTTCCTTGCTTCCTACCTTCCTTCCTTCCTTGGTTGGTTCTTTCCTTGGTTCAATCCTTCCTTACTTCCTTGAGTCATTCATTTGTTCGTTCTTTCCTTCCTTCCTTCCTTCCTTCCTTCCTTCCTTCCTTCCTTGGTTCATTCCTTCCGTCCTTCCTTGCTTCCTACCTTCCTTCCTTCCTTGGTTCGTTCCTTAGTTTTTTTGTTCGTTCGTTCGTTCCTTCCTTCCTTCCTTCCTTCCTTCCTTCCTTCCTTCGTTGGTTCTTTCCTTGGTTCAATCCTTCCTTCCTTCCTTCCTTGGTTCATTCCTTCCGTCCTTCCTTGCTTCCTACCTTCCTTCCTTCCTTGGTTCGTTCCTTAGTTTTTTTGTTTGTTCCTTCATTCCTTCCTTCCTTGGTTTGTTCCTTCCTTCCTTCCTTCCTTCCTTCCTTCCTTGGTTTGTTCCTTCCGTCCTTCCTTCCTTCGTTGGTTCTTTCCTTGGTTCAATCCTTCCTTATTTCCTTGATTCATTCTTTCGTTCCTTCTTTCCTTCCTTCCTGGTGGCTCAGAGCTTTGTCCCTCTGTCCTTTATACTCTGCACTTTCAAAGGGACATGGGGGCGGGTAGGTGTGGGGGGGGCGGGTTGCTGATCAATCAGTCCCCCAGCCTCTCACACACTGGCTGGATATTAACCAGCAGAGCAACATTCCCACTGCCTCAGTGGGTTTCTGCCAGCTGGAGGTTGTAGTCAGGGTCATCTCCATGCACACAGCGGCTCGGCCCACCCACCAACCCTCACATAGAAGCCTTCGTTAGTGCGGCTCAGGCAGGAAGCTAGTCGTCCCTTTCTGTTTGTGTCAACATGAACGTTTCTGGTCCTGCGGGTCCCACAGTGAGTATTTCAGAAACATTTCTCAGAAAGCCTTAAAAAGCTGTCGTTGGACATTTAAAGCCTGTAACTGATACTGGCTTTTAGACAAGCGTCACATAGTTCTGCCTCCTTTAATGCTGCTTGGATCTCATTTCTATTCTAACTCAGAAGAGCCTTTATTTAAATTCAACTTTCATTTTCTAACACAAGAATATAAAAGGATTTTTTGGAAAAGGAAAAAATGCCAAAAGAGTGGATGAGAAAATGGATTTTCCCCTGCAGCTTCTTACCGACCATCACAGCGTGCTGCTCGATGGTAAAAATACAGAACATGGTGGTTTGTACTGGTTTTAGTGGTTATATGGTCAAACGTTTCAATGAGCCGATCATCAGAGCTCAAGCAGTGATGTCATTTCCAACTTCAGCTCATCCTCCGCACCTCTTAAGTCAGGGATGTTCAGGTCTGATGCAGATATTTAAAATCAGTCTGAAAACAACAACATATTCTGATATTTAGCCTAAAAACAATATTAAAATATATAACCTAAAATCTCTGATATAAGCAGAGGTGTCTAAACTATTCAGGTTTATTCCTCCATCCTGCAGTTTAAGTTAGAGGATAAATTTCAGCTTTTTTCTCCAGTAAAAGTGTAAAAAGTAAAATTTTCAAAACGACTTAAAGTATAAAAGTAAAAGTAATGCACAAAAAAGAAGTTTTACTGCTCTACTCTATTAAAGGAACATTTTTCTACAATTGTGAATGATAAATTCCTTAGACTTTATTTTCTTAGTTTTATAAATAATGGTAACAGCGTCACATTAACTTACATTTACTTTTATTTATTTTGGTATGTGGTGAGCAACAAGTTGGGGCAGCACCGAGTCCAACCACAAATAAATTGTGAAAAACATGAAAAAAAAAACAAATTTTTTTGATGGTTTTTATTTTTTTAAATACCAACAAGCCATAATGAAAATTAGCTTAAATGAAAAAATATATATTATCTATTTTAAAATATAACAAGCAGAAAGTAAAAAGTTATTTAAAAAGTAAACTCCAGTAAAGTATAGATAGCCAACATGACGCCTCTGGATTTAAGTTACAGAAAAACTCTTTAAAGTTTCTAATACCCAGAGATTAATAATTAACGTTGTTCTGACACAAGTTAAATATTGTTTCATGTCTGAATGAAATTAACCTCATCAAGCTTTTTCCAACATTTCCCTCCAAAAAGAGTTGGCTAATGGCTCCAATATCAGTATTATATTAAAAATAATAACGATTGATCGGGACAACCCTGTCTTTAATATTCGTGTCTGTCCAGCCACAGTTAAAGACGCTAAGCAATATTTAAATGAATCTATAAACCCCTTAATGCTACATGTAGCTATGGCTGCTAGTTAGCTGCTAGTTAGCTGCTAGTCGGCTGCTAATTGGGTGCTAATTTCTTCCTTTTTCATTAAAAGTATTATTCATCAGGTTTTTCTCTACTGGATAAACAATAATTGTCATTTTGAAAGAGTTGACACTAATATTTGTGCCTTAATGATTTACAGCTAACAGATTAGCTTCAGGTTTGCTTTAACATGTCTCTGACTTATTTGTTTTTATCCTTCTGACACATTATGCCTAAAACTTTAGCTTCAGATAAATTATCCCTCTAAATCTTTCTGTAGTCGGTTTTCTTAGTAGTAGTTCTGAAAGTTTAAGCTAATCTTCGCTAAGCTACCGTTAGCCCTTTTTAAACTGAAGCAGAGAGACATTTAGGATCTTTAGAGAGTTAGCTC
>NW_015151011.1:543304-544541 GCF_000732505.1 Cyprinodon variegatus | reverse complement strand
TAAGCCTAGCCTTAAAAGTAGACAGGGTGTCTGCCTCACGGACTAAAACTGGTAGTTGGTTCCACAGGAGAGGAGCCTGAGAACTAAAAGATCTGCCTCCCATTCTACACCATCTTTAGCTGTGAAACATAGTTAGCAGGAAACATTAGCCGCATAAGATTCATTTCCAACAGTTCTTCAGTAATGAGGAGAGAAAATGGCGTCACGTTCACCATGTTTCTGCTTTATGATGGAAACCCAACTGGTTGGTTGGAGCTCCTGATGGTTAAACACAACTTAAATAACCCAGACTTTTATCTTTTCTTCATATTTCTATCCTCTCTTAAGCGTCTGCCATGGGATTAAAAGGAGTTAAAAACAATGAATTTGTTTTGATTGAGTTTAATCAGTCATCACAGCCTGTGTGTTGTCAGCATCGGCCCACTCAGGTTATGACTCCTTCGGCTCGTTTAGCAGCGAGAGGAATGGCGGTTGCCCACCGTCCATCTGCAGTTCCTGACGACTGTTTATTCTTCAGGGAAAAGGAGCCGTTTGAGTCCAGCAGGTTTTCTGCTGAGGATTAAAATGACGGAATGTTTTTCTCATGCAGCTGCAGGTCTAAATAAAACAGGGCTGCATCCTCCACTTTGTCTTTTAATTGCTCATTAAAACTGTTTGCAACCTTTGCCGCATCAATCCGTTTAATCTTTTTATAAGTTTTTATGCATCCTAATGTTTTTTAAATCTAACCGGGTTAAAGAAGTTTTATTGGTGTGTGTTTTGAAATGATTTGTCGCCTGGGATCCTGCTGCAGAGGAAGGAAATCAGTCACATTAATAAATAAATAAAAGAGCAAAAACCTTATTGGCAGGTTTTTAGACATGCAGGGAATCTGGTTTAATGATGAAACGATAACTTACCGCCATTAAGGAATAAAACATGCAAGCTGCACGGTAAGAAGAAGCACTGCAGATGTTAGAAATAAAAAACGATGATAATATGAGGTAGATTCAAAGTGCTGCAGTGCTCTGACCTCCTAAAGCAGCGGCTTGATCCCTGGAAACGGTTGATTGATGGAAATATTCATCTTCATCATGATGATCGCAGCTGAAGAAAGATCCTCAGGGATAATTAAATGATCCAGATTTTAGTGTTTGTTGGATTTCATGGTCAATGGCAGGGGCGGATGTAGGAAATTTGGGGCCCTAAGCAGAGACATCCATGATCTGTTCTAGGTGGTGTCCCTCTCTTCTTGTCC
>NW_015151011.1:539314-542394 GCF_000732505.1 Cyprinodon variegatus | reverse complement strand
AAATCAAAGTGCTAGAGGGGTCTGAAAAGTGGCTAAATATAGCGACTAAAGCGCTAAGTTGGCAACACTGCTCTTTGCATGGTTTGTTTTCAAATGGTTTGCTGCTGTCTGTTTGGACCTTTCTGAACATGTGCAGCAAATGGACTGTATATCCTGTATATATCCCATCATGCATCTTTCTCTTCCTTCTTCTATTTTGACTTTTTGAGCTGATGGAATGAGTACATTTCTCCGCTGTGAGATCAATAAAGTCAATCAATCAATTAATCGATTTAGGAGCTTTTTTTCCTGATTCATGGCTAAGATGTTAGCACCATCCTCTGAAAAACAGGCTAGCCTTGGACTGAAGCTGAGCGGACAGCTGGCTAAACTCTGAAGGCCTTTAGAAACCCATAGAACCTCTGATCGGTTCCACCTTTAAGAGCCAAAGAAAAGTCTTTGCTCTTAGATAGAAAGAGTCTTGGCTCTAAGCTACATCAGCAAGCGGCAGGGATTTCACTCCAAGCTGCTGCAGAAGCTTGTGGTTTGAAGAGATCAGACAGTTTTCTAAAATCCTCCTCTCTCTGTTCAGAATCCAGATTTCCAGAGAAGCCAAGAGGAATTCCCCGATTCAGTGGACAAACTACGGCAGCTGATAGAGGACAAAGTTACCATCCTACAGTCAGCGACTGCTGAGAACCAGAAGGTAAATCAGCCGGCAGGCGCTTCTGTTCTTAAGTGTGTTTAATGGAGACAAACATGAAGCAGGAAGTACATGAATCTAGATCTGAATAGTGTGGAGTGAAAAGTTTTCAGCTGCAGTCATCTGTGAACGGCTGTTTTTTTTTTTGTCTAGTTCCAGATTCAAAGCTAGGTTTAGGTCTGGACTTTGACTAGGCCGTTCCCTTCTACCACGTGAATCTGCTTTCATCTGAATCCTCCCATTAAAACTCTTGATGGAGGTTTTATGGCAGCGATCCTGATGGAAAGAACATCCACCATCATCATCATCATCAGCCTCTCCTCAGAGCGATCAATGTTGTCCCAGTTCCTGATAAGTTCAGTTCACACAGATGAAAATGAACTAGCTCACGTTCATAGTTCACTTTTTCAAAAAAGTTCACAAACCTATAAATGAACTGCTGGAGGTTTCTTCCTGTTCAAAGGGAGTTTTTCCTCTCCACTGTCTCCACTGTTGGGTGATTGCTGAAGAGTCAATGAGTCGATGCAATCAGCTGGTTTTCCTTAGATTGAAAACTGGATGATCTGGTTGAACTGGATCTATAAAGTGACCTGAGATGACATGATGTGAATTGGAGCTATAGAAATAAACTGAATAGAATTGAACTGAACTAGTTGAAGTTAGTTTTCTAAATGAAGCCCCAATCCTCCACATGTTGTTACTGACTCCTCTGCTCAGAGTGAGCAGGAGCTCCATGTTCAGATGATGGATTGTTCTGGAAGCTACTCCAGCTTCAAACAGAACCAGAACTTCCTCCCTGGTCCGTCTGCTGGGTCACTGTTTGGGCTGAAACATTTTCTTCTCTGTCGATTTTCTGGGTTTATTTCTGATTCGGACCCCGTTGGTAGAACTTTACCGATCTGTTCTGATCTGGTTTGATCCGGTCTGACCCGTTCATCCTCCTACAGGAATTTGGGTTCAAACAATCAGTGGGACCCGTCTGCTGGGCCTGTTCTCCTGCTGGACCGGGTCAGGTGGGCCCAGACGGACAGCTGACTGGCTGATGATTGGCTGCTGACTGGCTGATGATTGGCTGATGATTGGCTGCTGACTGGCTGATGATTGGCTGCTGACTGGCTGTTGACAGGCTGATGATTGGCTGCTGACTGGCTGCTGACTGGCTGCTGACTGGCTGCTGACTGGCTGATGATTGGCAGATTATTGGCTGCTGACTGGCTGCCGAATTCAGTCCAAATGGATCCAGGTCCGATTCGAGCCCTGACTCGGTACCAGTTGGTTAGAAGTCCAGCTTTAATCTGCCTTCTGACCGTAGCAGAACCGGGCCACCAGCCTGGGCAGAGATGACCGGGCCAGGGGACCGTCTGAGGTCCAGTTAGCCGCTTTGTCCAGGAGAGAATCCTGTCTGGGACCCGACCCTGGTCCAGCCTGAGGCCTCCAGGGTCCGTTAGAACCAGAACCTGTGCTGACCCGCCGTGGGCCCAAACCGTACGGCTGACTGGTTCTGCTCTGCTGTGGTTCTGTGTGTCAGGGCCCGGCGTGGGAGGAGAACCAGGCCAGAGAGGAGCTGCTGCGCTTCGCCGCTCTGAGTCAGCAGCTGAACTTTCACCTCCAGGAGCTGCAGAGACGGACGGAGCAGGAGCTCAGAACCACACAGCAACAGTGAGTAAAACAGAACCGCCTGCATCGGTTCTACAGCCGAGGAACCAGGAGAACCGGAAGGCAGACGGTCACCAGAAGGTGATTCTCTGGTGGCCCTCTGCTGGACGGCCCTGCCCCCGTGGGGGGACTGAACATGGGTGGGTGTGCCTCCTGGCAGCAGCTGGTTCTGCTCGGCTGCAGGAGACGACAGGATCCTACTCGCCTTCCTGCGTTCGTGTGACGGAGCTGAAATGAAAGTGAATGTTTGATGCACTGTTGGCATGAGGAAGGATTCCTGTTAGTCTGCGACCGTGGGAACCAGTAACGCCACCGGCCTCCTGCCATGGCTGCCTGCTGAGGAACCACAGAGGTTAATGTCCTCTGAAACGTCCAACTTCTCTGATCCAGAAGACGTTTTAAAGGAAAAGCGCAAAATTATTTATACCTAAAACTAAGACGATACGAAATGTTAGCCTGACTGAACAGGTGAGGTCTTCTGTGTTGTGCTTTGGTGGCGCAGTGGTTAGCGCACATAACCATGATGGAGGCCTTAGTCCTCGACTCAGCTGACCCGGGTTCAAATTCGGCCTGTGGTCCTTTGCCTCATGTCTCCCCCTCTCTCTCACCCCCCCGTTTAAGGTTGCTTTTTCTTTCTTAACATAGATGGCTTCCTTCTCGCCCCTCTCTAACCACCTGTCTTCTTTGTCCCCTCTAACGACCCCCCTTTCAGAGACATAGACAGGTATGGGGCATTGCAGGC
>NW_015151011.1:531146-532048 GCF_000732505.1 Cyprinodon variegatus | reverse complement strand
ACTTCCTGTTGGAACAGCGTAGATTGACGGTGAGGATCCGCTTCCGGCCACCCGTTGGTCCATCGGTTATTGCCCCTTATAGAAAAGTTCTGGCTACGCCTCTGTCCTCCTCCGCTTTATCACTTTCTAACAGATAGAAGCTGCAGATCTAGGATGTGAAGATGTTTGACCCTTCTCACTGGGAGGTGAATACGTTTGATGATCTTCCTGGAGACCCGTGATGCTGATCCTGAGTACGGTCACCTGAAGGCACCAGTAGGAACCTGTCTGGAAAGATCCTCCGCTGTGGTGGAAACAGTGGAGATGATGCAGGAAGCTCCTCTCTATCTGCTGAAATCTCCCTGATGACTTTAGTCCAAATCTGTCATTTTAAACGTCGCCTGCAGACAAGCAGAACTGAAATCCTAGAGATGCATTTTTCATTAAGAATGAGGAGTAGATGGAGTGTTTATTTCTGTTTGTTCTAGCTCTACGTCACCAAACACAGACGTCAAACGTCCTTCAGGTGTCGGTTCTCCTCGTTGATCTCATTAACGGAACGCAGAGATCTTTAAATTTTTCTATATTTTCATTTGCAATAATTTGCTCTGATGACTGTTGAGCTTCATCAATCCTCCTCTTCCTCCTCACAAGCAAAACACTTTGGCTGCAGCTCCTCTAATGTCTGACGGACGTCCAGTGCCTCCTGGTGGACAGCTGGGGAACTACTCCCCCCTTAAAAAAGCTGAAGTGTGAGAATAATCAGTTTGCTCCAGTTTTAATTTAAAGAACAGACACCTTTAGATTTTAAAATGATTTATTGGTTGTAGGAATGTGTGGAAGAGCAGCACTGTGAGGTAATTCTTCGTTCATCCGTTTCTATTTGCATGTTTTCTAAACTAAAACCAGGCTTTGTTGGGCTG
>NW_015151011.1:527289-528862 GCF_000732505.1 Cyprinodon variegatus | reverse complement strand
CTGACATTTTGGATTTAAAAATCTTCCTGGATGGAAGAGAAACGTCTTCAAACTTGGAAACAAAGTCCAAAGGATTGATTTGAATTTTGTTAGAATTAGTCGTTAGTGTATTATTCGATTATGTTGCTGTGGTCTTCCCTGCATTTCCTGTTAGTATTTGTCAGCTCATTTAATAAATGTTGGCGGTAGCGGTGGTCCGTAGCTGCGTTGGTGTTTTAGGAGCTTCTAGGAGCTGCGGCTCTATGGACTGAATCTTTGTGTCTCTGTTGTTTGGTCAGACTGTCTGAGATCAAAGGCCGCCTGCAGCAGCTGACTGCTGAGCTGTCTGAGCTCCAGCACAGGAAGAAACGCTCAGGAGAAGAGCTGACCATCAGTTCCTGCCCTCAGAGCGCCGCCGTAAGTCACCGCAGGAGATTTCACCTTTTCTGGAAAACCTTTGCTTTAGAAAAATGTTTTCTGTGGACGGATTTGTTTACTTCCTGACTTTTGAGTCATGTGACCCAATTTACAGAAGTAGAAAACATTCCCAGCTTTTATTTTCTAATCAAAGATACCAGGAAGTAAAAGAATCATGATTTACTCCACATTCCAGTTCTTAAAGCCTTTATAGAGCAGGTTAATGTTTTTGATCCCTTGCAGACGCCTTACAAATGGAGTTAGATGAGTCCATGAAAGATATTTTATCTACTGTGAATTAAGATGAAAGAAGAGGTAAAAAGCTAATTGAAAAGTTCAAAAGTTAATAAGCCTAGTTAACACTTATATTTAAGTTTATAAACTAAAAAATCTAAGCGCCAGCATGAGCATTAAAGCCTCTAAGGTTCAGTAAAAGTAAAATAANAAAACCAGGCTTTGTTGGGCTGCTGGATAAAACCTGGAACTAAACGCTATTTCTGACATTTTGGGTTGAAAAATCTTCCTGGATGGAAGAGAAACGTCTTTAAACCTGGAAACAACGTCTAGTGGATTGATTTGAACTTTATTGGAATTGTTTTGGTTCATAACCTTCTTTAAAAAGTAGATTTTAATGGTCTGTAAAGTCCTTCCCTGCCTTTCTGCTTACAGTAAACATGTTCAGGGTTTTAGAAGAGAGATTTGAAGACAGTTTGATCCCATTCTGGATGCAGAAGCTCTGGTTTCCCCCGTCAGAGAGCAGGTTCAGGTTGTCCCACCTCGCTGCTCTCATGCCGTCATCGTTTCAGTGCAGACGAGTTTAAACACATCCAGGTGTGGCAGCACATCACACCCAACCCTTCAGCTCTGATCATTTTCCAGGAAAAACTCTTAATTTCTCGTCAATTGTTGGAGCAGATGACTGATGGATGCGAAGCGGCGCTCAGATCAGACCTTCGCTCACCTCAGCTCCCCCGGCGGTTCCGTCTGATCCTCCTGCTGAACGCCCGTTATGATCAGTTAATCTAAATAAGTCATTTCTTCTTAATAATAAGAATAATAATATAATAATAATAAGAATGGAACAGGATAAGTTACATTAAAAATAAAAAACACAATTGCAATGTCTTATTTCATTTCATTTATTGTTTTTTTGAAAGGGGCCAGTGTACATTAATCA
>NW_015151011.1:523176-524655 GCF_000732505.1 Cyprinodon variegatus | reverse complement strand
AGAAATGCAACTTCTGAGATATCAGGCTCTATCAAATCAGATCTGATTATGTTTTATGGTTTTAAATAAAATGATATGGATAAAGAAGTTTCCTGATTCTGGAGGCTGACTGTCAGGCGATGACGCGTTCTGCTCACGCCGAGCCCTGCTGATGAACTAGTACTACGCTAGTGCGGTCCGGTTGCGTCTGGTGCGGTCCAGTTCAGTTACCGCGGTTACCGCGCTCGGATCGAGCTCAAAACGGTTTCTGATATAAATGAGGCTAAATTCAGCTGCAGGCGACCAGATTTACTTCAAATTTTCTCTGAACGTTTTAGTTTATTTCATTTATAAAGCTTAACCTTAGAAATAAAACTATTTAAACTGAACATTTTATTAATGTTGTGTCTTTTAAATGTTTTCTAAACCCAATAATCAGTTTAGCTTCTTTTATTTCTTTCTCTGGATTCTTCTATAGAAACTAGTCGCTCCAGTTCTTTAGTTCTCAACCTGGATTTTGTAAATAATAATATATTTTATTAATGTTTAATATCCATTTAAACTATATTTACTCTGCCTTTTGGATATTAATTGATAAATATGATGTTTAATCCGTTTTATATCGGTTTAAACGTACTTAAATCAACTAAATCACATTTAAAAAAATTGAATTTAAAGAATAATTTTGGAAATATTTTGGCTTTCTATAAGTTTTAAATGAAATTTGACCATAAATAAACAATAAATATATTTTATTCCTTGAACCTTTTATTTTATTTATCACCATTTAACGAACTGCTGTCGTTTCCTTTGGCTGGTTTCATTAAACACGTTCGATGGTCGCCGCTAATGGATGCTGATCATGTGACCGCGTGCAGCTCTGTAAACCAGTCCTTGTCTGCCGTCTCTGGCATCGGTCCAGCTGTTGTCAGTCTTCCTCAGAAAGTTGGAGGAAACATCTGCCTGCTCATCTGGCTCTGTCTGTCACTCCCTGAAAACATCCCATAATCAACTGACAGCGCGGCGACGGGAAATGATGGGGAAAGAAACCTGCTTTGGAGTCTGATTATAACGGGAAACCTGTCCAGGTGTCGCCACAGCGACAGGCGGGCTGCTGGCATGGACGCTCAAACTGGGACGGATTTTACCCTAAAAGGTTCATTTTTGTAGAGATGCTGGAAACGTCTGCTGACTGGGAGGAAACTCCGGGTTCGACTCCTGAAGCTCTGCAGGGTTAAAGCAGGAGCTCCAAAACGTTTCAGCCTGTGGCGCCAAAACGCAGCCAATCAGAGATCAGCGTCTGGACAAGACTCTGCGGTACGTCTACGCCTGATGGATAAAGGACATTCTTTGGAGGACCAGGATGTTCACATTTTGGACAAAGAAGACAGGTGGTTTGAGAGGAAGGAAGGCATCTATGTTAGAAAGAAAATCAACTCAGATCTCAGATTTAAAAAACCTCTAATGCAGCGATAGAGTTTCCAGTTTAATGGATGATAA
>NW_015151011.1:520324-521510 GCF_000732505.1 Cyprinodon variegatus | reverse complement strand
GTGAGCGGCCATCTGCTGAGGCCCACTGGGGTTCAAGGAGACAGAAGCAGACATAGAAAAAGGAGAATTAAGCAATAAAATATAACAAAATAAAGCAAATAAAGATAAAAACATGATAAAAGCAGAAAGTAAAACAAATCAAACTGTTGGACCAAAACCTTAAACTAATGATACTTCAGTTAACTTCAGCGGTGGATGAAGTACTCATCAGTAGAACTACAATAAAAGTATTGGTACTCATAGTCACATTTTACTCAACTACAAGTAAAAGTTACTCAAACATCTACTTAAAGTATTAAAGTAATCACTTTAGGTAATAGTATTTATAAGATGAATTTATCCACCTCATCATGTTTTATTTCACCTGAATGTCTTTGGACGAAACCATTTGCTGCTTTTAGGAGTTTTAACATGTTAAACTTTATAAAGTCAGATTTATGCAAACACAATTTATGACATCATATATTCGCAGATTAAAAGATTTAAAACAGAAAAGAAGTCTGATGTTTTAAACTGCTAAAAGGCAGACGTCTCTCCTTGTAAAGATGAATAAAATGATTAAAGAAAATAAAAATTTAATTGTTTAATCTGCATTCTTGTTTTATCAAATTGAGCAGAAATTGACCAAAGTGTCGCTTTGCGTGTTTGAAGCTGTTGTCCTGTTTTGCTGTCATGAAGTCACTGGATGCCCGGGTTTCCTGGGAATTAGGTCACGTCCCGTTAGAATCGGGGGTCGCAGGCTGACAGATGTCAGGTTTGTCAGCTTACAGCTTTTTTCCGACCCTTAAATAATTGATTCATTAATCCAGAGTTTCCTGTAATGGTGTAAATAAGCGGTTAGAGGCTGGGGGGGGGCGGGGGTGGGGCGGCTCCATCATTCAGCCTCTGTCTGCATAATCTCATCATTTCAATCACTTATTAATCTAATCTAATAGGTTTAATCTGGGCTGAATTAAGAAGCGCTTAAAGTGATCCATCCTGGGCGTGAGAATAAACTGGGACCATAGCAGAGGTCACTGTGGGACTGGTTGCCATAGAAACACACGCTTCAATCAATAATTGTTGATTTTAGTCGTTTTAAAGATGTTTATGAACTAATAAAGACGGCTGCGGTTGAGCCGACTCTCCATTGGTTCTGAGGACAGCGACTCCATTCTGGTTAAATAGATTCTCCCAATAAGGAATA
>NW_015151011.1:516417-518356 GCF_000732505.1 Cyprinodon variegatus | reverse complement strand
CTTCCTCTGGTCAGATGGATCTGCTAATAACAGACATGCTTCCCTTCCTGCCATGAAGGAAGCTGTGACTCATCATTTTTATCTCTTCGTTTAGAACAAAAATACCTCAAAATGTTTTACTCCACATTTCCTATTTGTAGAAAACATTTCTTTTTATTCATATTGTGAAGAAAATTTTCCAGATTTGTTGTGATTTTCTATTTTCCGTTTGAACAGAACTTGTAGGAAATGTTTCCCTCCATTGCAGAAACAATAGAGTTCCTTAAACCTTTTCAAACCTCCAGTTTTTGGCCTTTTCTGCGGCTCTCCTGGGCTCAGGAAGCCTGACCTCTCAGAGCAAAAACAATAACTTTAAAAGTCATCAGCTTGGAGCTAATCCCACGACGGTTTAATACCAGAGTGATTAGCCATGATCCTAAACCTCCCAGCCAGCCTGGCTGCTCTCCCAGCCCTGCTTCAGCTCTCCGTCCCTGGGGGAGGCGGTCAGGCGAGGCCCCGGATTAAGGCCAGTCGCTGCTTTGGACCTCAGAGCCTGGAAAGTTAAACCCCTGGATGTTGGCCACTTCATTTCTCTAAGTGGCATCAGTTCCCTCGTTATGACCGTTAATCAATGCTGGATTTATTCAACAGGCCGTTTTTCTGCCAAAAGCCCAAAAACAGAGAAGATTTTCATCTTTCTTTGGATCAGGAAATTATTTTTATTCATTCATAGCTTGTTGTTGTTTTTTTATTAGTGTGAGAGAGCAGGAAGCTGCGTCTTTATGGGGCGGGGGGGTCTGGGAATGTTTTCATGCGTGAGCAGATGTTCCCGTTTCTCAAGAGGGATTTATGTCAGGATGGAAGCGCACAACACGGCAGGATCCGCGCGGCAGTGAACGCGTCGTGTCAATCAACAGCCACGCGGCCTGAACGCCACATGGAGATAGAAACAGACCTGGGAGCGCCGAGCATCATCAGGTCACGGCGTTTATCCTCCACAGCTCAGCTGCTCCGTCCAAAAATCAGCCAGAAATTTAATTTCATTTTTTAAACGAGGAGACGTTTCCTCTGCTGCTCTGGTCAGATTATAAACGCTTAAACACAAACGACTCAAATAACAAAATACTTATTTACTACAGTAGAAATGCTGCATATCTGCACTTTACTGCAGTAATTATTATTTTACTTCTTTTTACTTTCTACTCCTTACATTTAAAAATAATCTCATTATTTTGTTTCATTTAAGCTCATTTCCATTCTGGCCTGTAGATATTAGAAAATAAATAAAAACACCAAAATAATTAGCTTCATCCAGATAATTAATTTCTTTGTGGTTGGACTCGGTGCTGCCCCAACTAGTTGCTCACCACAAACCAAAATAAGATGATGCAAAGTTAAATGTGACGCTATTAGCATTAGTTATAAAACTAAGAAAATAAAGTCTAAGGAAGTTTTCATCCAGAATTGTAGAAAAATATTCCTTTAATAGAGTAGAGCAGTAAAACGTCTGGAATTAACAGTTTATCCTGCATTACTTTTATTTTTATACTTTAAGTCGTTTTAAAAATGATAGTTTTACACTTTTACTGCTGAAGTCTAACTTCTACTGAGATGTTTTTAAAATCTAAGGAACATTTTTGGACGATAACGTAGTGAGCGGCGGCTAACGCTAGCAACAGTAGCATCCAATCTTCGCTGCGCCGACATTTAATCCAAGTTAGGATTTTATTTTGATTCTATTTCTAAGAATACATCTGACTAAACTGTCTGTTTGTTCCACTTACAGATAATTTTTGTAGCACAAATCTATTCTGCAGAGTTAATGGAGCTAAATACAGAAAGTTTTATTAACGGAAAAGTCGTCAGCAGGAATAATCAATGGATCATTATTTATACCTAAAACTAATACATTCACAGTGATTTAATGAATTTCGTGTTAATCAGTAAAAAAATAAAAATA
>NW_015151011.1:509949-515771 GCF_000732505.1 Cyprinodon variegatus | reverse complement strand
AACTGTGGGTTGATCAGTTTCACAGCTCTGATAAATACCAGAAATAAAAAATCTCTTTAACATCATGAAGTGGAATAAAGCAACATTTATGCCTTAAGTCTGATGAACGCTTGAATCATCCATTTTTTTGTTTTCATTGTGAAACATTTTAGTAGTATGGGGGGAATTTTGTTCCATTATTTTTCAGATGTTTCCATTTTTTCCATCATGTTCTTTACTTGCAACAATAATGGAAGAAAACTCACTCCGTATCCTTAATGAATCTGTAGGAGCAGAAAAAGATGTCCACTGAATGTGTGAAGGAGCTGCTGTCAGGCTTTAAGCCTTTCAGGCACGGAGGCGGTACCATCATGCTGTGGGGTTTTTGTTGTAACTGGCGTATCTCTGCATACGTAACACGAATGCTGGATGTTTGCTTTCCTAACAGCTGAGAGCTCGGTCTATATTTCCCCCCCAGATGTTCTCCAGATGCTGATGAGGGTCCATCAATCGATCACTGAGGCAGCTGTGGCTCCAGCGCTAACCTTCCCAGCGCTAACCTTCCCAGCGCTAACCTTCCCAGCGCTAACCTAGCTGCTGGGAAGGTTAGCGCTGAAGCAAACTGCTAACATTAAACTGGCCTCATGTAAAAATCTATTGATGGTTAATATTTCCCAGAACTCTTATCAGATCAGAATCCAGGTCTAATTGTCTGTTGTTGGGCGTATTTGTTGTTGTTTACCTTTTTCAGCATCGCCCGTCATCCCCAGTACGTTCCCAGTCTAATCCCAGTAAAGATGCAGCAAAGGAGAGGTCTGCAGCCGTCGGCCTCTCTCGCGGCTCCAACCTACGGCGGGCCGACAGCGTCCAAAGCCTGATCAGCAGGTTCTCCGGTCCGACGCCGTACTCGCTGTCCTCCTCCACTCTGAGCCTTTACTCTGGACCCAGACGGGTCATAAGGTCAGTTTCCATGGAAGCGCTGCACACTCCCAAGCCTAAGCTGAGTCTCTTCACGCCGAGCTCCAGCCGGCGTGTCGTGAGCGACAGCGCGCCGCCATCCAGGGAAGACGAGCAGAAGGCGGTTAAACCGTCCAAGATAACGGCGAGGATCGACTGTCCAGTAGAGGGCAGCGCCCAGAAGACGGCGAACAAAGCAGCGACTCTGGCAGAGTCCGGCAGAGATTCGATGGCCGACTCTGGCATGGGATCGGTAAGAGACGAGGGATCCAATCGGATCCGCTCCGATGATCCGCTTCCAATCAAGGAATCCAGACGCCCTTTCTGGCTGATGATGTCACGGCGGCGGGGCAGGCAGCTTCATCAAACTCTGATTTGCAAAATCTAAATGTGACTCTGACCCCGTCGAAGCGCTCCGATCATTCTGCTCCAAACCTCTGATCTGATTTTCCCGCCAACAATCATCGCCTCTGAAACCGTTTCACTTTCTCTTCCTGCTTCCATCAAACATTCTGACGTTTTTTATTGGATTAAATGTTTCAGACGGATCAAAGCTTTTAGAAAATCATCCCTGAATCCCTTTGAAAGTCTCACAGAACCTTCATCTGAAAATAGAAAACTGCTCAAACTGCTAACCCTGCAGGATGTGGAGGAGCTGCAGGGAGCCAGAGCTCGGCTGGATCTCTGCAGCTCCTCCTGAGAATCTCTTTGGTTCAAATCTTCATGTTTGCTTCAACTTTCTAAATCTTCTTCTGATCGATTCCTTTAAATTATCTAATATCTGATAAAACGCCTTTATTCCTCCAAACCTTCGCCGTATTTCTCCGCCTCCCTCTGAATCCTCTCTTCTTCCTCCAGGAGTCAGAATTCGATTCAAACAAGCAGCCCGACAGCCCGTCAGAGGAGGAGCCCTCCACCCCCAGAGCCACCGTCCCCCCCAACCCAAAGTATGAGCTGCTGATGAACCACGAGCTGAAAACCAACGGCCTGAGCAGCAGGGAGGCCAACGGTCCAGGAGGCGGCGGCTCGGCCGGGGAGAGCAGCCCCAGGCTGTCCAGATGGGAGGCCGGCCGGCTGGGGACCAACAGCTTCCGGGGGTCCCTGGAGTCCCTGGCCTCGCGGGACTGGGACGCAGGTTCAGACAGGGTGAGCGAGGAAGACCACTGTCCCCGTGTGCTTGCTGAGCTCCGGCTGATTAAAGACCAGCAGATGCTGGGTGGTCATTGCAGCGGCTGGTGAACGGCGCCATCTGCTGGGAGAAAAACGCTCTGCTCCTCCGTTTAAAGATAGAACTTAAATCCTTTGGTTCCTAAAATAGTAAATATTTAACTTTAAAATGAACAAACAGGAGCCCGAATTATTCAGACTGAGATTTAAGAGAAAAGAGAAAATAAACTTCAGACAAACAGAATGAATTGATCTCGAAATGAAGGATTATTGAAGGAATAAAAATGAATTTTTATTTTATTTATGATTTTATTACTAGTAGGAAATTTGATTTATTAGTAAAAGACAAGATGTTTGTGTCAGTAGCGGATTAAACCATTTAAATCACAATAAAGAACTCAAAATAAACTAATTCAAAACAGTTAGAAAATGTTTCTAAGGATACCTCAATGTTTACATTTTAGTTGAATCAATAATTTTGCAAAAAAGTATTTTTCAAATTAGTTTTTTAGAAAAACAATTAGTTTGTTAAATAAATATCTAGCTCCAAATTAAATATTTATTTAACAAACTAAATACTTAGCTAGCACTAAGCTAGCTAAGTATTTATTTTGGAGCTAAATATTTATTAAAAAAAAACTAAATATTTAATTTGCAAACTAAATATTTAGCTAGCACTATGCTAGCTAAATATTTATTTTGGAGATAAAAATTTAGTTTGCAAATTAAATATTTAGTTTTTTTTAAATAAATAATTAGCTAGCACTAAGCTAGTGAAATATTTCTTTTGGAGCTAAATGTTTATTTAAAAAAACTAAATATTTAATTTGCAAACTAAATATTTAGTTTACAAATTAAATATTTAGTTTTTTTAAATAAATATTTAGCTAGCACTAAGCTAGCAAAATATTTATTTTGGAGCTAAATATTTATTTAAAAAAATTAAATATTTGCAAATTAAATATTTTGTTTTTTTAAATAAATAATTAGCTAGCACTAAATTAGCAAAATATTTATTTTGGAGCTAAATATTTATTTAAAAAACTAAATATTTAATTTGCGAACTAAATATTTAGTTTGCAAATTAAATATTTAGTTTTTTTTAAATAAATATTTAGCTCCAAAATAAGTATTTTGCTAGCTTAGTGCTAGGTAAATATTTATTTAAAAAAACTAAAAATTTAATTTGTAAACTAAATATTTAGCTAGCATAGTGCTAGCTAAATATTTAGTTTGCAAATTTCATATTTAATTTTTTTTAAATAAATATTTAGCTCCAAAATAAGTATTTTGCTAGCTTAGTGCTAGGTAAATATTTATTTAAAAAAACTAAATATTTAATTTGTAAACTAAATATTTAGCTCCAAAATAAATATTTAGCTAGCATAGTGCTAGCTAAATATTTAGTTTACAAATTAAATTTTTAGTTTTTTTAAATAAATATTTAGCTCCAAACTAAATATTTAATTTGCAAACTAAATATTTAGCCCTAAATTAAATATTTATTTAACAAAGTAAAATTTGTATAAATGAATAAATGAATAAAAAAATTAAATTGGAAGGAAAATAAGCCCCTTATTTTAAAACACGCTAATTAACCTTAAAGATTGCTCCTAATTTTTTACAAACGGCGCCCCGTAGAGTTCAGGTCTAAATGTAATAAAAATGTTTTCTATGTTTAACATTTCTATAACTAAGCTTCAGAGTTTGGGCAGCTCCTGACGGGCCTGGTACCTCCTCAGGTTCCGACCCGTTTGTTACCGAAGCTTCAGGCAGGATGACCATAATGTCATTTTTCCTTTTCCAGTTAATGAACAGCGCCGCCTGCTGGAAGAAACACAGACTGAAGGTTTTTCTTTGTCCGCCGGCTGTCTCACCGTTTCCAATCAGAGCACAGCGCCTCGCTTCAATCCATCCTTTAATTGATTAATCATGTCTGATTCAGCTGATGGAGCTCATGGCCGCCGTGCTGCTTGATCCCAGATCCACGCCAAACCTCACGGTTATTGCTCTGTTTCAGGTGGGCGCCATCGACAGCCCCCCCAGGGTGTTCAACAGTCCCTACTCCAACACCCTCTCCATGGATTTTCACCCCCCGTTCCGGGCGTCTGAGTTCAAGGTTAGCAGCTCTTCCTGTTTCCCTATAAGAATGTGGCGTTTTTGGACGGATGCTGATGGATGCTTTCCTCCGGCGGCAGGGCGGACTCTCTCCTGCCACCTCAGAGCACAACCTCTACAGCTTCAACAGTCGCAGCACCAGTCCCATCGGCATCTCCGGCTCCATGACGACCGCCTCCAGGACCCGATTCTCCACCTACGACACACTGAGGAGGAGGCCTGACATGAACCCCGCCCTCACACATAAAGTACGGTTCTCTAAGCCACGCCCCTTACTTCAGATCCTTTACTTTATCAAACCCAAAACCAGGCCTTAGAACGAGCAGGTGGAAGGTTCTGCTGCAGGTTGAAGGTTCTGCTGCAGGTAGAAGGTTCTGCTGCAGGTTGAAGGTTCTGCTGCAGGTGGAAGGTTCTGCTGCAGGTAGAAGGTTCTGCTGCAGGTCGAAGGTTCTGCTGCAGGTTGAAGGTTCTGCTGCAGGTCGAAGGTTCTGCTGCAGGTCGAAGGTTCTGCTGCAGGTAGAAGGTTCTGGTCTGGCCCCATTCAGGTCTGATGGTGCAGCATCTTCTAAGTGTTTGTTCTCCACCTGCAGGTGGCGCCGGTTCACTACAGCATGCGTTCCTCCACGCTGGGAGCTCCAAACAGGAAGGACTTCATAGAAGAACTGACCAAGCAGCTGGACGCCTGTCAGAAGGTAAACCCACTCCTCTGGAAACACAGAAAATAAATTTCCCTTAGAGGCAGATTTCCAGCTTTATATCCGTTTTTGCACGGAAGGCGGTCCTAACCTCAGACGCTGGCAGCTCAGCCATGCTAATGATAAAGGAAAGTTAAGTGGAAGGAGAAAAAAACAGTTTAGATGCAGAAGCATGAATATCACTTTGTGAGTCATGGATTTAATGAAAGTTTAATCCTGAAAGTGTTTTTGATTTTATTTTAGTTCAGCAGATTTTTAGAGACGTCCCCATCAGATAAAGATGAATCAGTTCTAATAAAATTCAAATCCTTTCAATAAACAGGCTGATAAAAAACAGTTTCTGTTTAAAGTTTAACGAGTTAGTTGGCAACCAGCTGGTTTAAACTTTGCCGACATTACAAACTATAAAAGGAGAAATAAAGAATCAATCAGTGTGATCTCGTATCAGATGAATATTACATCGATAGAAGTTATCGCCTCATTAATTAAAGCTGATTTATCTCATTGATCAAATGAGAAAAACGCAGTTTTCTTTCCAATCTAGAGAATTTTTCTATGACAGGTAGAGGAATGTTAGAACTAGCATGCTAACTGCTAGCATATCTTCTTCTATCCTGTTCCATCGGTTCCACTTTTCTATCATGGCCTCCTTCCGCTGCTCCTCCATCAGCGCCGCTAAATGGAGCCGTTTAGGAGAACCGGAGGAGTTTAGATTCACTAACAGGAAGTTCATCCTGGATCCTGGGATCCATTAAACACAGGAAATAATCTGGAGTGGAGTTCTGTCAGACCAGCATACCCCATCAGACCAGCATACCCCATCAGACCAGCATACCCCATCAGACCAGCATACCCCATCAGACCAGCATACCCATAGTCAACATGCGTGTGCAAAACGTCAGATTT
>NW_015151011.1:507353-509615 GCF_000732505.1 Cyprinodon variegatus | reverse complement strand
CTGGGTATGCTGGTCTGACTGGGTATGCTGGTCTGACTGGGTATGCTGGTCTGACTGGGTATGCTGGTCTGACAGAACACCGGACTCTGGATCCATTCAAGGTTCTGTTCTAGAACTGATCCACTGAGGGATTACCTCTATTGCAAATACCAGAGAGGCTCTGACTATGAAGGAACAATGGCGCCTTCTAGTGGACAGCAGCAGCGCTACACTGACATTATTCCTTCTAATGTTATTGATGGAGGACATTTTAATCCAATAAACCATTAATCCAGAATTTCATGTAGAACAATTAAAATGTTTGCATCCAGTTGATTCTCAAAACTGCTATATTGGTACCATAGTTATTCCTTGCATAACGTCATTATCTCTTTATCTGGATTTATAGTTACAGATATGCATATATATACATATATATTTGTATATATTTATATTATCTTATATATATACATATATATTTTAAAATGTGAATTTAAATCTGCTTTGAACCCTGAGCAGCAGGAACCGAGGGGTTAATTATCAGAAATAAAGTTAAAATTTTGTTCTTTTCTTTTTCTGACTAATGCAGATTTTATAGATCTGTGTTTAATGCAGAATTCATAGTAGATCAGGAATGTTTGCTCTGGGATGGAAACCTTGGATGTCTAGAATTATTCCTTTATTGGACATTTTGTGAGAAACATTTTTTTATAAAATAGGGCATTAATTTATATAAGTTTATTTGAATTCTATAAATCAAAGTTTTCTGCCCAGCAGCAATGATGATCTGCACGGCAGCATTCTATACCCAGCTATTGTAGCATCTAGGATAGAGCTGCAGGCTGGGAAAGAATCTGGTTGGTATTACAAATTGTAAATCTTTGAAACCTAAAACTGATTAAAACAGATTAAAACTAGAGTAAAACTAAAAATAGTTTTATATTTGGTGTTGAAGACTAAGCCTAAATCTCAGAAACACTGGATCTGACTGCAGAGAATCACTCCAGGATTTAACTGAAGGGAAATAAAGAAGATGCTTCAAGGTAACGTCGATGTTTTCTGTTTCCTTCAGCGGAACAACTTCCTGGAGGCGGAGAGCGTGGAGATGGAGAAAGAGAGGGAGCAGATCAGGTCAGACTGGATGCATTTTCATCAAAGAAGTTTTTATCTTTGCTCCTAATCCTTCCTGTTAGTGGAAGTCTGTGTCGGTGGATCTGGGATGAAGTTCTTGGCTAAATGTTTCCAGGCTTCTAGACGCTCCTCTATGTACGACGACCCTGCTGCCGTAGTTTGGGAATCTTTCAGGACAGTTTAGGTTATTTATTAAAGGATTAGTTTAAAAAACTAAACTTCCAGGTGTTTGAGGCGACAGTGAAGCAAAACCAATCCAATAAACAGACACTTCTAATTCCAGCGGTTCCTGAATGCAGCAGCTGCCTAAACTCATCATCATCCTCATGTCTTTTTTTTTTATTAATCTTTTTTGTTTCAGTTTCCAAACAGTTTTTATTGAAATGTTTTCTATATGAAAATGTTTTTTTTTCGTTGTTGAAGCGACTTTATGGCTTTAATTCAGCTCCATGTGAAGCAAACATCTCATTGCTCTGCAGGTTCGACATGCGCGCCCTGCTGGTGAACAACGAGGACCTGCTGAGGACCAACGCCCAGCTGAACAACGAGATGAAGAGGATCCGGGAGCAGATGATGGAGATGGAGAAGGAGAGCCAGGCCGTGAAGGAGCAGTACATCCAGATGGAGGTGAGGAGTCAGACAGCGGGGGAGCGAGGAGCAGGCGGGTTCCAGTCTGATCAACGTTTCTTCCTTTTTTTGCAGATGGAGGTGAGACAAGCTCGAGAAATGATGGTGGAGGCCAACAATCAGGAGTACGCCTTCAACTTCCTGCAGCAGTCCCTGAAGAACAAGATCCAGGATGCTGAGGTAGGTCTCTAGAAGAAGCTTCACACCAAAATCCTTCACAGCTCTAGGCAGCTGCTTCCTGGCTGCTTCCTGGCTGCCTCCTGGCTGCTTCCTGGCTACTTCCTGGCTGCTTCCTGGCTACTTCCTGGCTGCCTTCTGGCTACCTCCTGGCTGCCTTCTGGCTGCTTCCTGGCTACTTCCTGGCTGTTTCCTGGCTGCCTCCTGGCTGCTTCCTTGCTACTTCCTGGCTGCCTCCTTCTTGGCAGCTTCCTTGCTACTTCCTGGCTGCCTTCTGGCTGCCTCCTGGCTGCTTCCTGGCTGCCTCCTGGATGCTTCCTGGCTACTTCCTGGCTGCTTCCTTGCTAC
>NW_015151011.1:501640-507312 GCF_000732505.1 Cyprinodon variegatus | reverse complement strand
CTTCCTGGCTGCTTCCTGGCTGCTTCCTGGCTGCTTCCTGGCTACTTCCTGGCTGCTTCCTGGCTGCTTCCTGGCTGCCTCCTGGCTGCTTCCTGGCTGCTTCCTGGCTACTTCCTGGCTGCTTCCTGGCTGCTTCCTGGCTGCCTCCTGGCTGCTTCCTGGCTACTTCCTGACTACTTCCTGGCTACTTCCTGGCTTCTTCCTGGCTACTTCCTGGCTGCTTCCTGGCTACTTCCTGGCTACTTCCTGGATGCCTCCTGGCTGCTTCCTGGCTACTTCCTGACTGCCTGCTGGCTGCTTCCTGGCTACTTCCTGGCTGCCTTCTGGCTGCCTCCTGGCTACTTCCTGGGTTCTTCCTGGCTGCCTCCTGGCTGCTTCCTGGCTGCCTCCTGGCTACTTCCTGGCTGCTTCCTGGCTACTTCCTGGATGCCTCCTGGCTGCTTCCTGGCTACTTCCTGACTGCCTGCTGGCTGCTTCCTGGCTGCTTCCTGGCTACTTCCTGGCTGCTTCCTGGCTGCTTCCTGGCTACTTCCTGGGTTCTTCCTGGCTGCTTCCTGACTGCCTCCTGGCTCCTTCCTGGCTACTTCCTGGCTGCTTCCTGGCTGCCTCCTGCCTGCTTCCTGGCTGCTTCCTGACTACTTCCTGGCTGCTTCCTGGCTACTTCCTGGCTGCTTCCTTGCTACTTCCTGGCTGCCTTCTGCTGCCTCCTGGCTACTTCCTGGGTTCTTCCTGGCTGCCTCCTGGCTGCTTCCTGGCTGCCTCCTGGCTCCTTCCTGGCTGCTTCCTTGCTACTTCATGGCTGCTTCCTGGCTGCCTCCTGGCTGCCTCCTTCCTGGCTGCTTCCTTGCTACTTCCTGGCTGCCTACTTCCTGGCTGATTCCTTGCTACTTCCTGGCTGCCTCCTTCTTGGCAGCTTCCTTGCTACTTCCTGGCTGCCTTCTGGCTGCCTCATGGCTGCTTCCTGGCTACTTCCTGGCTGCCTTCTGCCTGCTTCCTGGCTGCCTCCTGGCTGCTTCCTGGCTGCCTCCTGGCTGCTTCCTTGCTACTTCCTGGCTGCCTCCTTCCTGGCTGCTTCCTTGCTACTTCCTGGCTGCCTACTTCCTGGCTGCTTCCTTGCTACTTCCTGGCTGCCTCCTTCTTGGCAGCTTCCTTGCTACTTCATGGCTGCCTTCTGGCTGCCTCCTGGCTGCTTCCTGGCTGCCTCCTGGATGCTTCCTGGCTACTTCCTGGCTGCTTCCTTGCTACTTCCTGGCTGCCTCCTTCTTGGCTGCTTCCTTGCTACTTCCTGGCTGCCTCCTGGCTACTTCCTGGCTGCCTCCTGGCTGCTTCCTGGCTGCTTCCTGGCTGCTTCCTGGCTAGAGGAGAAATGGCTCCATTCGTCTTAGATCCCAGCTGGCGGTCAGCTATCAGCTGGACGTTAAGCTTCCATTGTAGCGTCGGGCGGATGCGTCTGAGGATCAGAGAACGTGACGCTGCTTGTTTTCAGGAAAGGAAGCAGAAGGTTGATGTTTTCCTCTGATGTTTCCTGCAGGAGAACATGGAGAAGCAGAACCAGCACGCCAAAGGTCTGGCTGAGAAGCTGTGGCTGGCAGAGAGGCAGATCGAGGAGATGGAGGTGGACAAAGAAACCCGAGACAAGAGGACAGCTGATCTCAACAGCACCATCCTCAGGCTGGAGGAGGAGGTACAGGAGCGCTCTCAGGCTGCAGCTCCGAGTCCTGCAGGACAGCTGCTGATCTTCTGGATGTTTTTAGCTCGGCGAGGCGCTGCAGATCTCCACCCAGAGCTCGGCAGAACTGAACCTGCAGCACAAGCTGCGTGAGGACGCCCAGAACCGAGTGGATGAGCTGGAGGAGCTGATTCTGGAGAAGGACCAGGAGATCCAGAGGCTGGAGCTAACAGTCAGCAAACTGCAGGGAGAGGTCAGTGGAGGTCATAGCAGGGGGGGGCGCGACCGTCCCGCCGGAGCTTCAGGTTCTCCGTGGGTTTCTGTCTGGGTCCAGGTCTCTGGAAAGCTGATCGATAAGGAGCGCAGCCTGGAGGACGAGATCCAGCTGAGGGAGCGGCTGCAGCTGCAGGTCCGGCAGGCGGAGAGGACGGTGGACGACCTGACCCTGGAGCTGCAGGCCACCAACCACACCAAGGACGACCTGACCAAGCAGCTGAAAACCGCTCAGGTACCAGAAGACTAACAATCTTTAAATATAATTTGAGTTAATCTCCCATTTTAAGAACATTTCCTTTAAAAAGTTTGTTTTTATCCCTGAATGAAAGCCTGACTGCGTGAAGGAGCCTCCAGTTGATCAGAATGTGAACCATCAGTTTGGCTTAATGCCTCATTAATGCCTCATTAATGCCTCATTAATGAGGCATTAATGAGGCATTAATGAGGCATTAATGAGGCATTAATGAGGCTAATCCTGTTTAACGATCAGCTGCTTTACCCTGAAAACACCCCTTCCTGTAACTTCTAGAATAAACTGAAGCAGTTTGTTTTTAACCACTAACAGGAGAAGCTGATCGACCTGGAGAGCGAACTGGAGGAGCTGCAGGACAGCGAGCGGCGGTGGGCCGCCAAGCAGAAGAAGGCCATCGAGCAGGTAGGAGATGTTCGCCGAGGAGAAGAACCATCTGGACCAGAACCGGGCCTTTAACCTGTCCGCCTCCGCTTTCAGACCGAGCAGCTGCAGCTTAAGCTGATTCAGGAGAAAGATCTGAGCGACCAGCTGGAGATGGAGAAGACTTTCATGGAGAGACAGGTAACCCCCCCAGAGGCGTCGGCAGCGTTCGCCGTCCCCGCTGGCATGATGGAAGCTGCATTAATGTCTGGATCTGTCCGTGCAGATCAGAGACCTTCGCCTGCAGGTGGAGGACCTGGAGAGCTCCAGGGTCCAGGAGGACGTGGTCTCCCGAGCCGAGACCCGGTCCAAGGAGCTGGAGAGCGCTCTGAGAGCGGAGGAGAGGTGAGTCCGATTCCAGACAGACACGCGGAGCTGGAGACGCCCTGCAGACCGTCATGGCTGCTTCCATGTTTCTGCAGGAACAAAGCAAATCTGAGCAACACCATCAGTAAACTGGAGAGGAAGATCAACGAGCTGAACGACCAGATGGAGGAGGAGCAGCGGATCGCCACCGAGCAGAAGGAGCTGGTAAGACGCTGCTGCAGGGTTCCTCCACTGGGGGGCAGCAGAGCGCCGAACCCCTCTGGTTTCTAGATGAACTGCTTCCTGGTTCTTCCTCCCACTTTTTAAATCAGTCACACTTTAAAACAAAAAGAAATGGCAGAACTGACCCAGCTGGTTCTCCTGGTTCTGCAGATGAACCAGAGGATCCGGACCCTGAAGCGGCAGCTCAACGAGGTGGAGGAGGAGGCCACCAGGAAGGAGGCGCAGTTCCGCCACCTCCAGAGGGAGCTGACCGAGGAGAGGGAGACGAGCAGCCGCCTGCAGAGGCAGCTGATGGACCAGCACCTCCAGAGCAAGTAAGGCGGAACGGCATGGCCGGTTCTAGACGGGGGCCAACGGGGGCCAGGGCCCCTGTAGATCCTGTCCTGGTCCCCGTTTCTACCGAAGACATAATACTCAAAGAAATTCTAACGATGATCTGCGCTGGAACACGGTTACTGATAGCTCCTTTGGATCTATTTCATTTTTTTCTTGAAAAAAATTCAGTTTTACTAATTATTTTTTAAAAACAGGTGATAGCTTCAGTGCTAATGAGGTAGGATGCTAGTTTTCATCTGATAAATGTTTTTAAAAAAACAAATAAAAGCAAATATATAAATTTTTCCTGCTGAATTTATCAGTTTTTTTTTTTAGTTCTCATTCTGATTTCACATGTAGAGGCATAGACAGGTATGGGGCATTGCAGGCTAACAGAGAACCCAAACGACCCCCATTCCAAAGGGGGGGACCCGTTCATCCGTTTCTATTTGCATGTTTTCTAAACTAAAACCAGGCTTTGTTGGGCTGCTGGATAAAACCTGGAACTAAACGCTATTTCTGACATTTTGGATTGAAAAAGCTTCCTGGATGGAAGAGAAACGTCTTCAGACTTTTTTGAAATAACCTGGATGACTGAGAATCTTCAGCAGCGTATCTCAGCATGCCGCCATCTTTATCTCTAGGAAGCCTCTCTGTGAGATGAAGGACTTTAGATATTTAAACTCCAATCGACTGGACATAGCCACTGGTTTCCTCCCAGTCTGACTCCATCATTCTTACACTGTTAAAACAAAACGCCGTTTCTAAGATGTCTGTTTTGTGGTTTAAACATGATAAAACCAGGAAAATGAGAATATATGTTGGTTTTTTTCAGCTTCAGACTGAGAAATGTGAAATGAATGAAGCTTTCCGTGTTTCTACCAGACGTAAGGAGAACCTGAGCATCCGGCAGACCCTGGACAACCTGCGGCTGGATCTGAGTGCGGACGAAGACGAGGAGGAAGAGCTGCCAGCGAACGATCCGCCAAGCAGCGTGACTAACGTCTGATGGTTCTCAGGAGGATTGGAGTTTAGCAGGAGCTCTGCAGCAGAGCCCACCTTCATCCGGTGGGAAACCATCCCGCGCGTCTGGGAATTCGTTCAACACTTTAAACTGGAATTCATTCAAATGTTTGATGAAATTTGGTGCTCGGTTTGTAGCAAACAGGTTATTTTTTTATCTTCCGGTGGTTTCTGCCATGAAACGACTCCAAACGTACAGGTTAGCCCCGTAATCAGGACTCCATATAAAAGAATGTCTCCCTCTGCTGGCTAAAGTTGAGAACTACCCCCACCTGTGGCTCCAGCTGCTGTTTTCTTTCACCTGTTTCTGGGAGCAGGAATTTCTGTGGCCTGATAGATAAAATAAGCTTTAAACATTCAGATGACACGTTTATTTTCTGTAAAGGAACAAATGCATCTGCAGTATTTTGTCTAAGATGTTTTACAGCGTCTCCGTGGGATACCGAGGGATTTGATCGCGGCTATTTTCAACTCAATCACAAGAGAGATTATTTATACATGTATTGTTTTTAAAGATAAAGTCTTTGTGGGACGTCTTTGTTTTTATTTTGCTGCTGCGTCGATGTAACTGTCTGTCCGTCTGTCTGTCCGTCTGTAGAGGAGTTCTTCCAGAGGTGGAGATTATATGAACATTTAATCTGGGGGGGCGGTGCCAAACATTCAGATTACCAGTTTACTCCCATCTCTATTGAGCACGTTTAAAGTGAGGAAATCATTTTTAAAGCACGGAGGGGATTTTTACTGAACCGTGTTCTACTAACAGCCTTTTTTAAAACTGTGGTAAAATCACCTGTTTGTAAAAAAAAAGAAAAAAAAAAAGAGGAAATTGTTGGTTTATTGAAATAAACCTAAAACATTTTTACCGTGTTTACAATGTTTTCTTGTTTTAAACGAGCACAACATGAGGTTAGAAATCAAATGTCACACTTTTTGTTTTACACTTTGTCTTAAAGCTAAAACTATTTTCTGTCAGAGTGGGTATTTATTTTCAGCCCTTGGTGCAAACTAACATTAAAGTCTTCAAACCGTTGACATGTGATGTGTGTCGTCATTGACTACCAAACATCACTTTTCAGCCTCTTGACTTTTAAAGGTTTGTAAGCAGCTCTAAGCGATTGATTCAATTCTATTCTATTCAGTTTATTTCTATAGCTCCAATTCACACCA
>NW_015151011.1:490046-501092 GCF_000732505.1 Cyprinodon variegatus | reverse complement strand
TAGAGGGCGCTGGGGCGCCGCCCCACACCTAATGATGATTCAGACATAAAAAAAAAACATTTTTTATCATTAATTTTAAATTAAAAGGTAAAATATTTAAAAATATATGTATATATACACTTTAGTTGTGCAAGAAAAAATATTTAATCTTTAATGACGAGTAAAGCGTTATTCCATTTTTAGTCCGATTCGTGACGCATTTCCACTCTAGGGCGCAAAAGTCTTTGCCCATTGACTCTCGTTAAAAGTTTATTTTTTATTTATTTAAATAAAGCATTTTAATGCCATGATGATGACATTTAATACATTTTAATGGCAATTAAGGCCTTAATTTTAAAAAAATCATTGAATTAATTTTAATGATTTTTTATGACCTGCGGAAACCCTGTGATCAAATTACTAAATAAAAAGAAAGAGAATTTTAATTTCTTTCTGTATTTTCAAAATATTTCTTTTAATAAAAATAAAATGTTTAAAATATTCAAATTCTTCCATCATACTAACAGTCCTTCATTCCTACTCTCCCATAGTCCCATTCTCTCCTCAGAAATTACACCTTTAGAGAAAAGTTTCTATTTATAAAAGAGAAAAATAATAGAATTATTTAATTGTGTGATTGATTAGTTTTCATCTCTTATATCAAAAGTGGCCTTTCCTTTGAAGTAGTGAAAAAAAAACCAGTTATCAGGGTAAAACCAACAGATTTATTATCGGTTCTGGCACCAGAAACACAATGCATCTCATTTCATTTCATTCTCATTGTGTCAAACATGCTCTACAGACATACAGCCATCGATACACACATTGATCACTTAACAAATATAAACTGCAGGCATAAAGGAAAACTCACAGCAAGAGGATGCTTCCAAAAGAGCTACTGGAAAATATTTCTGTTAAAGGCTGCAAAATAAAAAACATCAGGACTTCTGCTCTTGTTTGACTCCAATGAGAAATCTGTAGATTTCAGCAGCTCATAAACCTTCCAGTAGATCAGAAAAGGAAAAGCAGAAGCAATGTTCAGGTTTAAAGCTGAGAAAAACAAAACTAAAACTAACTAAAAAAAAAAAACAACGGTTATCAGCTAACAGCCAACTGATCTTATAAAAGAGAATAAAGTACAATAAAATTAGGATAGAAAGTCGAACCAACAGTTTTCAGAGATTACAGGACATAACGGTTCAGCAGGTTCATTTTTAAAACTTTCTCATCCAAGAAAACAGGTTTGCTAATTCTTCTTGGAGCAAATTCTGTCATTTGAACCTTTTTTATCACAAAATGTTTTCGACAGTAACTTATTTAAATCATTTAACGTTTGAATGGTTATTATTGGCTGCTATAGGCACATTATGCTAATAATAGCTTGAAGATAAACTATCCGCCATGACTGTAAAGATGGGAAGAAAAAGAATCAAAATAGTCTAAAACTCACAAAAATACCAAAACTGGATGATTTGTTTACAAAGATAAAAAAAAAACTGGAAGGAGCATCTTCTAACAGATCTTTGAGCGATTGCTGTTACTGTAGCATCCTGCTAGCAGATCAGGAAGCTAACTGCTAACAACATTTCTACTTCAGTGAATCAATCCTCTGAAAATGTTTCATCTGCCGCTAACATTTCTACGTTTCATACGCCCATTAAACGCATTTCAGTTTGATACCAGGAAACAAACCATTTTAAACGACACCGTATTAGGGCCGCGCTAGAGATTTATTTTTTCTATTTCAAGAATAAAGTCGTAAATTTATGAGAATAAATTCGTAACATTTATAGAATAAAGTCATAAAATGATTAGACTAAAGTCCTAATATTAGAATAATAAAGTTGTATTTTATGATAATTCTTAGAAATTTAACTTGAGGAGTATAATTCAAAAATAAGGCGTATAACATCATGTGAAGTTCTACTTTAGCATCGGTTTGACCAATCAGGAAATCTTTTAGCAGCAGCATCAAACTGGACAGGATGTCAAAGTGGACTCTGGTTGCTGATTGGTGGAGCTGGTCGGCCGTCATCTGGTGGGCGGAGCCCCAAGCTTTCTTTCTGAAACTTGTTGTTGAATGAGAATTTTTCTTGTAATATTACAACTTTATTCTTAAAATAAAAAATCTCTAGCCTGGTCCTAATACTACGTCATAATTTTGGACTATTTACTTAAACCTTGAGATATTAATTTAATTTTTGTAAAGTATTTTGATTGATTCAGGAGACAAACTGTCCTCATAATCTGTGACCAACAAATAACTTGCAGTCGACAACTTGTGCTTGAAAAAGCTACAAAACAGCATAAAGACAAAACTAACAGCCTAATCGTTAATTTATTATTACATTACCAGTTAGTGAATATCCACAATTATATTATATTCATATTTTTACCCAATAGAAAATATAAACAGTGTAGTTTTAATTCATTTAATCTATTTTATGATTGCGCAAAAAAGAGCTGGCTAAGCTAGCTTGGTTTAATAATTTAGTACTATGGATAGAATAGGTTAGTGAGGCAGCTGAAAAAGACTATAAAAAATATAATATAGCTTAAAAAAATAAAAAAGATAGAAAAAAAAGATCAAAACCATAAGCTGCAGTTCTTACATTAGCATCCTGTTACCATCCATTAAAGCTACCTTTGTAGCACTCAAGCTAGATTAGCTAAAGTAAATAAATTATATTAGGTGACCTTAAATTATTTGTAATTGTTTTATAATTATCAAAGTGAACAACTGATCAAACTCTGGTTATTCTAATAAAATCTATGTTACTTGTGGAGTCATGTGCTAAGAAAATACTAGCTGTCTATGCTAGGTTTATCTTTAGCATGCTAGTGCCCTCTGTGGAATGCAAACATTAGTGAGCAAATGAACAAAACAAAAATGGACATAAATTTAAAATTGTAAAGTTTCTGTTTCAAAAGGAAAATAAAAGGCAGAAAACATTAAGCATCTTTCAAGCTACTGTTGTTACATTAGCATCCTGCTGCTAGTTTCTAAAGCTAACTGCTTAGCGACAATGTAACATTAGCTAATCAGTCTTTTTATTTAATCTGCTGATTAAAATAATAAGTTATGCTAACTGAGCTTGTTTAATTCTCTAAATCGATTTGTGGGAGGTGTTCACAATAACACATTATTACAACATACTAATAAAACAAGTCAGGTTAAATGGAAACGTTTCTCAAAAGTGTGCGCTCCCTGGGAGGTTTTTGTCTTGTAAAAAAGTTAGACCATAAAATATCTTACTTTGAAACAGTGACACTATGGAGAAGGGTAGAAAAAACAAAAGAGATATCAGTAAATTAAGAGAAGTTAGGGCGACGGAAACATTAGAGAAACCGTGTTTCTATAAAACAAAGATAGAGGCGCCTGCCAAGAAGGGGACAGCAACACATTTACTTTGAACAGGTTTTGGTTGTCCTTCACATGGAACACAAATCTTCTTAATATCATTTTCTAGCCAAACAACTTTTACTAAACTCTTACAAGACGTGTTGGAGAATGTCTGATGGTGTAATGAAAGCAAACCTTAACTTTGGTGCTGCGGTTAGTAAAGATCGGGTTTAGAAAAAAAAACAACACTTTAGGGTCCAAAGTTCCTAAATTACCATAAAACTATGTGTGATTTATAAACCAGTTTAAAGCACAGACTTAGTTTTAGAACATGGTATTATACTGAGGGTAGCTTCTGTTTTCAGTCTGATGGATTATGTGGAGACATTTGTAGAGTCATCTATATCTGAGCCTCAGGTTCTCCAGAAGAACACGGTCATGGCAGCATCATGATCTCAGAAAACTGAGCCAGTCAAGCTGCCTCTGATTCAAACATTTGTGATCGGGGGATGATTTTTGATTTTTCTTTCAGTTTGAACTTGTTTTTTTCTAAAAATGCAGGAATCCTTGAATAATTAACCACCTGTCCCTCCCCAGGTGTCTGCTAGAAAGCTGCAGTGGGATCTTATTATTCAGCTTCACAGGGATTCCCTGCATAGATCTAAATCACCAAGATAAAGGCCGTTTCTCACTATGTGTGCTTGTGCGTCTTCGTGTCCTCGTGAAACGTCATCATCCTCAGCCCTAGCACTGTTCCAGTTCACTAGAACAGCAGACCGAGAATGGACAAAGTCCCCGGATGTTGTTCTGGCCACTCTCTCTTTACCCAGCATGCATCAGAGCAGACTTGTCCAGACTGACAGCTGTCCCAGCATGCACTGGGGCAGCAGCAGCTTCCAGGTTAGCGCTCACAGAGCTCAGAGGATTAAGTTAAAAGTTATCTGATGTTGAGAGGAGCGCGTCAACCAGCAGAGCTCTGAGGCTAACCACAGCCAGGGCTAACGTTAGCCGGTTTGCTGTGGCCAGGGCTAACGTTAGCCCGTCTGCAGCGGCCAGGGCTAACGTGAGCCCGTCTGCAGCGGCCAGGGCTAACGTTAGCCGGTCTGCAGCGGCCAGGGCTAAGGTTAGCCAGTCTGCAGCGGCCAGGGCTAACGTGAGCCCGTCTGCAGCGGCCAGGGCTAACGTGAGCCCGTCTGCAGCAGCCAGGGCTAACGTTAGCCGGTCTGCAGCGGCCAGGGCTAACTTTAGTCCGTCTGCATAGCCGTGTGTAAAGGACCGCTGGAGGTTTGATTGTTTTATTTGGCAAAATGTTCATCTGATTTGTGTTTATCTGACTGTGTTCATTATTATTCCTCCAATAAATGAAAAAGTCATAACTTATTATTATCTAGAGACTATTAGTAACAGGAGGTGAAATGCAGCTCCAGACTAGCTTTGAATGTGATGATGTCATCAGTACGCTGCTGTTCCAATTGACCCAGATTTAAGGCCAATTTATGCTTCTGATGCATAGGCTCTGCAACGTCAAATCTGTCTCTGTGCGCGACCACGTCCCCGCGCAATGGTTCTGCAACCGTCGTTGCGCACCTAAAAAAAAAATCCTGACTATCCGTCACGGTCACAAACCGACAAGACCTCAAGCGGAAGTGCGCAGACAAAAAGCGGCTGTGATTGGTGTAGGTATGCCTTTCCGGCTGTCTGTGTGACTATCCGCCGAAGTTCTCCCGAGTTCTCGGATAGGTTCCCCGTCGCGCTTTGGTCGGCAACTGCTGTGCGTCCCTAGTAATTCCAGACCGATGGTGCAGAAGCATACCAGCTAAACTGGTTCGCGACCAGAACCAAGAAACATTTTATGTGTGTGGTTGCAGAAGTATAAAAGTATCATCTGCCCTTTATTCTGCGTGCTCCCGCTCTCTGGTCAAGAACAGACTTGGAGAGAACACGAGTCCGAACTCTCGTTCTGGTGAATCGAGAAACGGCCAAAGACTTTATTGGCATATTTGAATATTTTCAAACTGTTAGGGAAGAATTTAGAACAAATTCTAGATACCAGATCAATGATGTTTCAGTAATAAGAGATTCTGAGGTAGAGATAATGTTGAAATTAGACTAATATGTCCCTCAGCAAGGAGCACCCAACTTTTTAACTCCTTTCAGAAATACTTGTCTGATTTTAAGCCTAATTGTACAGGGTCAATTAAAAAAACTGTTTATTTGAAAAAAAGTCATCATTGGTTTACGCAATTCTTATAGCCTATGAGCCGCTGACTGTTTAACATTATAACCAAACAAAAAGAGCTAGCTAAACTAGACTAGCTCGACTGATGAACGACATTAATGACCTGGAAAAAAACGTATAAAGAGAAATAAAAAGGAACTTAAAGAGTCATTAACCTGAATATTAAGCTGTAGTAACATTATGCTAGTGTGGTCGGAAAATTTAGTTTCTCTTATTTCATATATTAATTTATGGTATTTACTCACTATAAAAGTTTTCAGCCTGTTTCACCTGCAAGGCCACATAATTCCCCTGGGTGAGATTTTTTTTAAACAAGACACAGATTCCTCCCATAGCAAACCAGATTATTTCTCAGGTTTATTTATAACATGTTAGTTTAACCAAAGTGTTTGTAATTAGTTTTGACTCTGACTTCTTTCCATTATCGTAACTAAGGAGGAACGAACGCTGCGAGTAAGCTAACTGCTAAGCTAATCAGCAGCAGTGTAAAAGTTAACTGACCTTTTATCATTTTGGAGAATAATTTACTCTGCTTTGTTTTCTAAAAACTGTGAGAAGAACGTCAGTTCTGATAACCTATGTTTTTATTCTTATTTATGCTAAAATGTTAATAGTGAGAACTTTGTGATTAGCTTAAACCAATCAGGGCAGCCTGATTGGTTTAAGCTAAAATGCATGATATAAAATTACCCATAAATTAATGAAACAAGCTTGGATTTAACAAATAAATTAAAAGAAATGGGTCACAGAAGAGACGTCATAAACAGTTTTCTGATCACAGGCCCCTCCATGTCTATGTCCCAACAAAGCCAATTAATACAAAACACTTTTGGCACATGTTCAGTAAACGTCTAAATCAAAGCTTCTCTGGTAGCCAGAATGCGCGGTCGATTCAGGTCCAACACATAACAAAAAGAAACAGAATTAAAACGCATTGGTCCCACTAATCCTCAGTGTGGTCCAGGAGAAAAGCTTTATTCACCCAGCCTGGCATTAAACTCAGTTTAGCACTAATTTGGCACGAAACTCAACATTTTCCCTGCTGTGAAGTAATTAGCAGATGAACATGTAAAAAGTTGGATTTGAAACTCAAACGGGTTTTTTAGGTTTATCAAATGATGAGAGGGAGAAACTGGGAGCGTGCTGAGTTTAATTCCCAGGCTGAAGGCTTTCAGCGAGGCACATTATGTGTCTGACAGCCATGACAGGGTCCCATTCGCAAGGCTGCATTACCTTGAATGTCCACTAGAGGGAGCTGAAGCTGTTTTCATTGTCAGAGTTGCAGACAGGAAATGGGAGAGAGATGGAAAGAGCCAAAAGAGAAGCTGGCTCGTGTTGGTTTTTAGGAGAACATGCTATCAGGACAGACAGAGAGAAAAGGAAGAGATGGACGGGGGGGGGGGCAGAGAAGCAGCTCCGGTTTAACATGCACATCTCTTCTTGTCGGGCTGTCCCTCCCCGAGCTTGGCGGCTCCATTCCCATTGGCTGGATCCGCGGGCGGTTTGTCAACACACTGCTCCATCCTCTTCATCACCAGATCCAGCAGAGTTATCACCGCCTTGTCCACCTCTGCTCCGGTGGCTGCACTGGTCTCAAAGTACGGGATCCTGGGAAGAACAAATTCACTTCTTAATTATTTATCAGCTGATTAAAATCTTACTGTTTTGTTTCACCTGCACTTTGATTTTTTTATGTATTTATTAAACAATCCTCTCTTGTTGCTAGATTTTTTTACTCCTAATCTTCAGAAGGTTTGCAAGTGTTTTTTTTAAGGTTTGCGAGTTTTAAAATTCGCAAAGTTGTTTGTACGGACAGAGCAGAACATGAAAGCATACAATTCATCAGGAGGTGCGAGCAGACGTTTTTTATTGCTTGTGTGTCTTCAATAAATCTGCAGATCATATTCTAATAACACAACCTCACACATTTATAGGCGAAGGATATGAAAATGCAAATATTTATCGTGCGCAAAGTGAATTTCTAAGCCTGTAAGTCAGACCAGAGATTTTAGGTCTTTTTTAGCGCGTTAGAAAATGAGGTTCAAACTTGCACAGGAAAATGTTTGCTGCAAAGCCCAAAGGAAGCATTGGTACAATGACTGCATCCTGTGAGCATGTGAATTTATTTAATCAATAGAAGATTAATAATAGCTCAGAAAAAATACGGCAGGAAGGCAGATACTCTTTATACAACTAAAGCACAGGAAAAAAATAACCAAACCTGCCTAGACTTAGACAACTTTTATTGTCATTATGTATGCACAGAGTGTAGGGGCGGCTATGTGGTGGCCATGTGGGCCATGTGGTGAATACGTGGCGGTTACTTGGTGCCCATGTGGCGGCAGTCATGTGTCAGCTATGTGGTGGCCATGTGGGCCATGTGGTGAATACGTGGCGGTTACTTGGTGCCCATGTGGCGGCAGTCATGTGTCAGCTATGTGGCGGCCATGTGGCGGCTACGTGAAGGCCACGTGGTGAATACGTGGCGTTTACTTGGTGCCCATGTGGTGGCCATGCGGCAGCTACATGGCGGCTACTTGGTGCCTATGTGGCTACTACATGGCAGCCATGTGGCAGTCGTGCGGCAGCCATGCGGTGGCCATGTGGTGGCTACAAGGTAGCCATGTGGCGGTTACTTGGCAGCCACATGGCGACTATGTGCCATGGCAGCCATGTGGCGACCATGCATCGGCTATGTGATGGCCATGTGGTGAATACATGGCGGTTACTTGGTGCCCAAGTGGTGGCCATGCGGCGGCTATGTGGCGGCTATTGGTGCCCATGTAGCGGCTACGAGACACCCATGTGGCGGCTATGTGGTGGACATGCGGTGGCTATGTGGCGTCCATGCGGTGTCTACGTGGCAGTCACACAGTGGCTATGTGGTGGCTACGTGACAGCTATGTGGCGGCCAGGCGGCGGCTATTTGGCGGCCATGTGGCAGCTTACGTGGCAACCATGCGGTGGCTATGTGGTGGCTACGTGACAGCTATTTGGTGGCTACGTGACGGCCATGTTTCAGCCATGCGGTGTCTACGTGGCAGTCATACAGTGGCCATGCGGTGGCTACGTGACAGCTATTTGGTGGCTACGTGACAGCTATGTCGCGGCCATGCGGCGGCTATGTGGCGGCCATGCGGTGGCTACGTGGTGGCTACGTGACAGCTATTTGGTGGCTACGTTGCAGCTATGTGGCGGCCATGCGTCAGTAATGTGGCAGCTATGTGGTGTCCGATCCAGGAAGTGTTTCGATGACATATGCAGCCCAAAGTCCAGCTAAAGTGGCCACAGGTGAAGCTGGAGGTTCTGAGTAAACTCATGGATGAACTGAACTTACCCATATTTGTCGGCCAGCTCCTTGGCCTGCTTCTCCTGAACCTCCCTCTGATCCGCCAGGTCGGCCTTATTCCCCACCAGGACGATATCCGGGTTCTCACAGTAGGCGTTGGCCTGAAGTTGGCCTGGAAGTCAGTCAGCAACGGCAGACAGGCAGTGAGTTAAAATGCTTTAGAAAAATCTCCATAAAAGCCAAAACCTTGACAGGAAATGGATCCTTTTAAAACCACGACACTCAGCAGACGTACTCATCCAGTTCCGGACATTTAGAAAGCTCTGCTGGCTGGTGAGGTCAAACATCAGGAGGAAACCCATGGCGTCCCTGAAGAACGCTGTGGTCAGGCTGCGAAACCTGCGATGGGAAAAACAAACGGCTTAATGCTGATGGTCTAATAAAACTCTCCCACATGCTGACAAACTGCAGCTTATTAGGAAAAGTGATCCGATTCCAACGTTTTACTGACGATCAGCTAAATCAGAACATTCAGGATCTGGGCTTACTTCATCAACAGTCATGGAAACTTTCCTCACTTATTCTTCCTACTGCAGCGTTTCTATTAGGCTGAGCTCTGGACTTTGACTAGGCCGCTGTTTTGGATAAGCTGCTGTTTGCGTCATAGACGGGGGATCCGGAGTCACCAATTCATCTCCATCTGTTTGTGTTCTGTCCAGCCACCGAACCAGGTGAGTCCAATCTGGTTTATCCTGTGTAGATTGGACTCATCTGGTTCCCCATCTCTGGTTTGTGTCTCCTGAAGACCCAGTTTGAAGGACAGATTGGACATTAGAAGACTTTGGAACGTCCATCCATCCCGGCTGGGAGGGTGAGGGGTGCTGGTGCCTATCTCCAGCTGTCTACAGGTGAGAGGAGGGTCCACCCTGGACAGGTCTCCAGTCCATCGCAGGGAAACACAGACACAAACAGGACAACCAACCATTCACTCACACCTAAAGAGGATTTAGAGAAGCCAATTAACCTGACAGTCATGTTTTTGGACGATGGGAGGAAGCTGGAGTACCTGGAGAGAATCCAAAACACTGGGAAAAAGATCTAGAAGTAAGTAAAAATTCTTAAATTATGTGTATTAACCCTTGATTTCAGTAGGTAAATGAGAGTTTGCCAATGGAATAAGATTTTTTACTCTTAAAATGAGACAACCTGCTTGTTGCACGGTGCTGGCTGCACCATTATTTCTAAACCCTCCTATTTGTTGTCGGCTCAAGGCACACCTTGATTACGCCCCTTTAACACATACACTTACCTGATTGGTCCACTGTTCAATAATAACTACAGTTTGAAAAAGGTCAGTTTCATTCAGCCAGAAACAAAATCCATCCGAGGCGGTTTAGTTCCTCATGCTGTCGGTCTTTCCTCTGTTCTCCTGCATGGATGCTTCTGCCGCCGATCGTTAAGGAAAAGGAGAAAACCCAACAAACAAACTTCATTCTGTGCCGACGTGTCACCACGGAGATCCCAGAAGCCGGTGACATCACAGATCAAACATTCTCTGTAAGTTCTACAATTACTGAAAACATAAAATTTAAAAAGTTAAATTAATAATTTACAAAAAATGTAATTTAAATATATTTATCTAGTCAGGCCAACAGAATAAATCCTGTTCCTGTTCCTCTCTCTGTGTAAGATTTCCCTCATCTGACCTGTTAGTCCATCCTATGTTTGTTTGTGGTGTTTTTATGCAATTGTTGGACTTAAATTTTGTACAGACTCTTATGTTTTTTGTTCTTTTGTTTATTCTTGCTGTGGGACAATTTATGTTGGAGCCTTTCTTCCTTGGAGGAGAAAAATATTTTGTGGGGATGAGTTTTGTGTTTATTTTTTGATGGCTATTTATATATTTTCTTTCTCAAATACAGGAAATGTGAAGCCTAATTTTTTTTATTTTGTTGTTGATCTATTTGAGAGAAAAAGTTTGTTCATTATTTCTAAGCACAGAAGTTTATGGTCCTTGTGTGACTGGTTTAAAAATATATATATTTATCCTACTTGTCAGGAGGGATATCTGACTGGCAGCCCTGAAATAGTGAAAAACACACACTATAACAATTAATCTTGTAAAACGGTCACAGCACTTGAAATAAGGCAATGCAATTGTGTTTTCTTATTTTAGATCTAGGTTGTCTTGTTCCA
>NW_015151011.1:486475-489318 GCF_000732505.1 Cyprinodon variegatus | reverse complement strand
TCTTGCTGCAAGGCAGCAGTGCGACCCAGCAGCCTGACTTTGAATGGTCCAAAATAAGCCCCACATCATCACCCCTCCACTGCTGTGCTCGTATCTCATCCATCACTGCAAACATTCTGGGAGCAGATCTATTTAATCCAGAATCTTCTACCTCCTGGGTTCTTCATCTGATCGCAGATGATCCTCTAAAAAGAGGCGGTTCACTCTGACATCAGCATGATGGTTGAAGCTCAGCTACTCTGCTCGTATCCAGGATCTGGTCCTATCGCTTATCAGGACCCCCAGCTCACATTGGCAGAACCGGATCGGACCAGCAGTGAATCTAGAACTTCAGCAGATGTAACCCGTCCGTCCGTCCGTCCGTCCGTCCGTCTGAAGCTCCATCCAGACGTTATCAGTCTGAGGTCAGAACGTAGAACAGGAACATTTAGAACCCACCTCTCCTGTCCCGCTGTGTCCCAGAGCTGAAGGTGAACCTTGAAGGTTTTCCCCGTGGCCGTCCCATTGGGGTTCGATGCAGTGTAGATCTGCAGAGACAGAAAAAGGCTTTTTTGCTGCTGTTTGTAACTAGATCCTCCAGAAACTCACGATAAACATGGAAACTCAGAGCTGAAAGGAGATTAGATCTGTTACCTTTAAATGAATGAAACTATTAAATAAAAGCAGGAAGTAAAATTAATCAACCAGTTGGACCACAGCCTCAGTTACCAGTTGACCTCCATCAGTCTAAACTAACGGGATTTTAACTCTAACTTCAAAGATCTCAGGCTTTCAGTCTGCTGGGAGTTTGTTCCAGATCTGTGGAGCATAGATGCTGCTGGTTCCAGTTCTGGGTGGAACTAGAGGAGCTGAGTGGGCTGGGAGGTAGATCCACTGAACATTTCCCCACCCAGGATGGTAAAACATGTTCCTAATCTCTGCTTATAAATCGTGTTTTAGGTTATTTAGTCCTTTTTCTTGGTCTGTCACATAAGATCCCAAACAATGTTTAAGGTCTGCTGTAAATAAACTCCTCAAAATGGATAAAGAGGAAAAAAATTAAAAAGTCAGGTTTGGGTCGTTGAGCCCATTAAACCAGAAAGACTCCACATCGCAGCACCATTGGTTAAAGTGTGAAAGATTTAATGTCTATGTGGCTCCTTTAGTGTCCAACACCTGAATATCGCTGCACCTTTTCCCAGAATGATCCGTAAACAGAAGCAAAGACATGAAAACAGGAAGCCAGCCGCCTGCAGCCGCCTGCAGCCGTCTGCAGCCGCCTGCAGCCGCCTGCAGAGAAAGCAGTCATTCAAGGCGCCTCCAGCAGGAAACACGCCTGTTTAAAATCATCCTGTGAGTCTTCAGCCACCTCTGAAGCCTGAAAGCATCTCGCTAAGACCGACTGTCAACCCGTCAGGACGGATCAGCTTCACGTCTGCAGGAGCTCCGCAGGACGCCACCCGTCAGACGGTTTAATCCACCATCAGACTAAAACCAGGATTCCGTCTGCCGGACCGGATTCGTTCCGTTAGGAGAAAAAACTGCTTTAAAGTAATCCTGAGACCGATTATTACTGAATTCAACTGAAATAAATCCAATTTTGATCTACGGTGACTGGATTTAACTGGAGTCAATTGGACTGGATTGAAAAATATATATGAGTCTCTGGCCGTTTCTCACTATGTGTACTTGTGCGTCCTCGTGTCCTCGTGAAACGTCATCATCCTCAGCCCTAGCACTGTTCCAGTTCACTAGAACAGCAGAGCGAGAACAGACAAAGTCCCCGGATGTTGTTCTGGCCCCTCCCTCTTTACCCAGCATGCATCAGAGCAGACTTGTCTGTTCTCCAGACTGACAGCTGTCCCAGCATGCACTGCGGCAGCAGCAGCTTCCAGGTTAGCGCTCACAGAGCCTGTCTGCAGCGGTAGGGCTTACGTTAGCCCATCTGCAGCGGCCGGGGCTAACGTTAGCCCATCTGCAGCGGCCGGGGCTAACGTTAGCCCATCTGCAGCGGCAGGGGCTAACGTTAGCCCTTCTGCAGCGGCCGGGGCTAACGTTAGCCTATCTGCAGCAGCCAGGGCTAACGTTAGCCCTGGCTGCTGTAAACGGGCTAACGTTAGCCCTGGCTACTGCAGATAGGCTAACGTTAGCCCCTGCCGCTGCAGATGGGCTAACGTTAGCCCCGGCCGCTGCAGATGGGCTAACGTTAGCCCATCTGCAGCAGCCCTCTCTCTGCATAGCTGCGTGTGAAGTACCGCTGCCTCTGATGGAGGTTTGATTGTTTTATTTAGTAAAATGTTCATCTGAGGTTAGAAATCTATGCAGACGTACCACTCTCTTTTCCCTGAAGTCGATGCCAACTGTGGTGATGAACTTGGGGTTGAACTTGTTGTCCGTGTAGCGGTACAGGAAGGTTGTCTTCCCCACGCCGGAGTCCCCCAGGGCCAGGAGCTTTATCAGGTAGTCATAATCCCCATCAGTCATAGTGCTGACTGCAATAATCCTGCAGAGAGAGAGCGACATGCAACGTCAGGAGGACTGACATGGACTCTGAATGGGAGGTCTACCCTACAGCAGGCGGAGTGATGTTAGCGGGATCTCTGGGTCGCCCCGATCAGAACAGGAGTGAATGTTGGTTGAGGACAGCGCAGAGAAAGACCAGCATACAGGAAACGCTTCAGGCTGCTGAAATAAAACCTAAAGTCCTCAGAGAATCCAGGTTCAACCTTTAATTCAACTCTATTCAGTTTCTTTCCTTAACACCAATTTACAGATAAAATTCAACCAGATCATCCAGTCAAACCGATTCAAAGCTCTCAATCTAAGGAAAACCAGCTGATTGCATCGAATCATTGACTCTTCAG
>NW_015151011.1:483401-485450 GCF_000732505.1 Cyprinodon variegatus | reverse complement strand
TTTGCTTGGTCTCATATAAAATACTTTTTATTTCCAATTTTCTCATTTATGAAATTTAAAGTCGTCTCCATTTGGAGCAAATTAGAACCAAAGTCACAAACTTGGTGAATAAAACTGATTCTGATTTTATAACGACTGGAAAACGTTCACTACAATCCAACAAATGGTGAAATTCAATCAAACACATAAAGTCTGTGACCAGATCATTCATCAGATGTCTCCCATTAAGCAGAGGTGGGAGCATCATACTGCGCAGTGATTGGTCGAACCGTTCTGCAACAGAACTGGATTAGGGCTGCAACTAAACATTATTTTGCAAATAGAATAATCTGTGGTTATTTTTTCAATTAATCGATTAATGATTGGTTCCTTAAAGAAGACTTTTTACAAAATTAAACCAGGTGAAAGTAAAACTTTTCCACTTGAGCAGTTCTGGATAAAGCAGATTGAAGGAAGAAATGTTTTTTGACCTTAAATGCAAAATGTTTAAATATTTTTTTACAATTATGATATAATTTCTGCTCTAAGCGGGTCTCTCTGCGAACTAAAGGCCATTTTACAGTTTCTTTACTCCAGTTAACGATTAATCGATTATTTCAATAATCGTTAAATTAGATTAATTCTTTTAGCCCTAAGTAGGAAAAGATGGATTCTCGTGTGTTTTTCAACGTATCGCGAACATTCAGTCTCCAGGAAGGGAGACCAGTTCAGGTTTAACAGCAGCAGAACGAAAAGCAGAGACGTACGTCTTCTGTTCTCTTGTAAAGCGGTTGGAGCTGCGATGAAAGCGGGAAGGAAGCAACTCTATCGCTGCTTTGACGTTTTTTTTGAAAGCTGACATTTTGAATTGATGGATGGGAAACTGAAGGTCTTCAAACTTGGAAATAAAGTCCAGACAATATTTTTTTTTTACTTTTTGGAACGACTCTGACCTGGATGACTGAGGATCTTCACCAGTTTATTTCTGTGAACACGGAGCACGCTCGCTACTTGTGACGTCATGGCGTCTTCTACTGTGCATGTGGGACACTTAAGCTGTATGAATGTAGTTCACTCAGGACATCGCATATATTAGGAAATGTAAACGGCAACGCAGAAGAATTGGATTTCACAAGAAGATCGGAATTAAACATTAAGGCACGCAGTGTGAACATAGCCTCAGAGCTGCGGGAGGAAGGATCTGTGACGAGGCCCGTTTGTGGACCTAAGATGCAGCACTATTTTTAATCGCCACTTTGAGAACTAATCCAAAATAGCAGCTGTTTCCCCTTTTAGAAATCTATATTTTCTTTACGGTTCATCCAGATATTAGAGCTACTATAATTATTTTAATTACTGAGTGTTTTCTAACGGTTCGATTAAAATGAATTCATCTTTCATCCATTCAGCTTGTCACGGTCAGAGCCCGTACATTTAGAAACAGGATCTTAGACTGAGATCTAATCAGCTGACTGAAATATTGGCCTTTATAACAGAACGGACAGGAGCTCTAAATATTCTCCCTGCAGTTCAGACAATGACGCCATCAGGCTGCAGTAAATATAGAACGCTGACATTTAACCTGGAAAGCATTTCATCAGAACCACTTCCTCAGAAAAGGGCTTTAGAAAAAGTTATTCAGCTGATTCTCAAAACCTGTTTAACAAAAATGATCATTTTCTAACCAGACAGTCGGGAGAGAAATTAAATTCACCTTCCACTGATCAGACCCCTGCTGCTTCCCGTAGATTCAGCCAGTCGCCTCTAAAAACACGGCAGAGCTGGAGAGACCTCAGCAACCACCTCAGAGAAGCAGCTTCATCCTTTAGCAGAGAAAAAGAGTTTTCTGACAACCTTCCCAGTAGGGAGATTCAGCCTAACGTCAGAGCAGGAAGCAGGGGAAAGGTCATGACCCTGAACCAGTCCGGCTGTAGAGAAGGTCAAAGGTCTCTAGAACCAAGATGGCAGCAGGACTTAGGGCTGAGGCTGTGCTGGATTGCAGAGGCGGCGTCCTCCAAGGACTCGGTCTGGCTATGGATTCAAACAGGTCCAGCCTTCTCCCGCTTTCAC
>NW_015151011.1:481104-482356 GCF_000732505.1 Cyprinodon variegatus | reverse complement strand
TGGGGCCATAACAGGGGCCATAATGGGGCCATAACAGGGGCCATAATGGGGCCATAACAGGAGCCATAATGGGGCCACTGGCCTGCGTTCTCCCTCTGTAGAACTGCCCAGTTTGGGCCCCTTGGAGGTGTTGGGCTCCTGGCCCTCAGCCACAGGAAGTGGCGTGTGAGGAGCTTTTATTTTGCTTTCCGACCTTCAGTCCCAGATTATTATTGTAGATTCAGAACCTTCAGGCTTTATGTGGGAAAAGGTCAGTGAGACATTTAAGGCTGACAGATGGTTGAACTTAACCTGATCAGGAAACTCCTTCTGTCTCCGTCTGTCGTTACCAATCTGCTTCCACAAAGCCGCTGATCGATGACGGTAACCCTGAGGAAGGCCGTTCTTTAACCGTTCCATTCGCCACCGCACCCAGATGCAGATGAACAAAAGCCTTTCAGAGCTTAATTTCATTACATTCAGCCACATTAAAACTGATCCAATACAGGTCAGAGCAGAACATCCAGATTCCTGCGTGTTGTTCTGCTTCCCGCCTCATGACTCTAATAGCTGCCATAGTTTCACTTTAACCTCGTTACCGTTCAGCAGCAGGAAAGCTGCTGGAAAACTGGAAAACAAGCGGAAAACCTGGGAGATAAAACAGACATCTAAATAATAAAAGAGGTTTTAAATTCAAAAAGAGTTTATTTAGTTTTGTTGTTTTCTACATCTGTGCAGAGGGAGATTTACCAATAAGCCATGATAGGCAGCTGCCTAGGGCCTCAAGTTCCTGGGGGCCCCATAGATGTATGATTAATACAATATTCCTTATTTCTGCACATTAATTATGTTTTTGATAAAAATCCTTTGGCTAAAATGCCATCAGCGTTCCAAGCTTAGTGCTTGGAAAAAATCTTTCATTCCTTTAGAGACAGCATGAAAAGTCAGCTGAGTACAAAACATAGAGAGGAAAACAAAAGAACATTTTATTGTGTTCACAGAACATAAAATCTAGAAGTTTAAATTAGCTAGTAGCTTATTTTAAATGAGTCGTGGTTAAACTGAGTCCAGGCGTGGATCAATCGATGGCGAGCTACTAAATGGATCAGAAGCTGCCTTCTAACCTCCTCACCCCGAGGATCTGATGGAAGGCTGCAGCTTTCTTCTTCTTCTTGGATTTATTGGCAACAAACATTTAGTAGCATTACCGCCACTTACTGGTATGGAGTGTGGTTCGTGATGGACTATCTACTAATAAATCTATATATTAATC
>NW_015151011.1:477857-479918 GCF_000732505.1 Cyprinodon variegatus | reverse complement strand
CTCGGTTTTGGCCGTCTCTGCTTGTCCCTTTTTCCTCTCTATTTATCATTGTTCTGATGGCATTTTAGCCAAAGGATTTTTATCAAAAACATAATTAATGTGCAGAAATAAAGGAATAGTTGTATTAACTATACATGTAAACAGAGTTTTATGGGGCCCCCAGGAACTTGGGGCCCCAGGCAGCTGCCTAGTATTGCCTAATGGTAAATCCCCCCCTGTAAACACGCACAGGTGGCTGTTTACTAAGACTTCCTTCATGGATTATTTTCATCCAGCAGATTATTCTCTTCATTCTGATTTTCATCTTTAAATACTCCTGAAATTGTTTCTGTTTTTTGTTGTTTAATTCTCTGAACTACTGAGTCTATGGAGCTGAAATTTCCCAGGTGCACCAAACCAACACCAAACTTTCTGCAGATTGTAAATATTCTGGGTATTTTGTTGTTTTTTCTTTTTTCCCCATAATATATGGTATCAGCCCCAAATATAAGTATCTGCCTTAGCGTCATTATTTACTTATTTTTTTAACGCCTCCTCAATCCGAAACCTCGTCTGATAATGAAAATTAAAATGTCTTTAGAGCTGTACTGATTGTAATTTATTTTTGTTTGCACTGTTTATACGCTACATGGAACCACAGGAGAAACCAGTTACACTGAAGTCACTGGTTTCCTGTTTCCAGCAGCAGGAGCTGCTAGCTGAAGCACTGCCTGCTGGGAAAAAAAATGGAGGCCTTGCTATTGGGTTCAGAGTTCAAAAAGATCAATTCTCTGACCTTCAACAGGGTCAGGGGAGAAAGTTCTGTCTAAGCTTAGAGGAACCGTCATCATGTCTACCTCTTTCTGCCAGTTTCCTTGGCGACCACCTGGAAAATATCCTGGTTCTAAAACCAAACACTGCAGGACTTATTGGTAACATATATATGGCTATTAACTCTTTCAACATGGAACCTTTGACAGATGTGAAGAGGAAATGGGAGGAGGAACTGGCTACCGACTTTTCTGAAGACATACGGCCATCCATAGTAAATAACATTCATGCATCCTCCTTCTGCTGGAGGCAAAGAGTCATTCAGTTCAAAGTTGTTCATAGTTTACATTCGTCCAAAGTGAGACTGTCCCAAATTAAACTAGATATTGACTCCAGCTGTGATGGATGTGGAGTGGAACTGGGCACCTTTCTGGCTCTGTTCTAAATTGAAAAACTTCTGGGAGCCCATTTTCAGATTTCTCTCTGCCTCTTTAGGTTTTAGCATCAAACCTGAGGCCACAATCGCCATATTTGGAAAATCATTGCATGAAACTTTTTATCACAAAATAAAAAATGTCATTTCTTTTGCAACACTTCTTGCTAGAAGACAATTTTTGTTTAAATGGAAAGACAGACACCCGCCATCCTTTAAGTTATGGCTGGTTGATCTTATGCATCATTTGACATTAGAGAAAATCAGATTCTCTACAAGAGGCCACACCCACAAGTTTGTCAGTGTCTGGCTACCTAATCTGAACCACATCAGGGTTATGGATCCCACTCTCTGGAGTTATACACATGGTCATATTTAGACTGTCCTTAATGATGCAACGGGAGGGTTGTTCGAGGGGTTAAAGGGGGAAAATTTTTAAACCGGGGTCCTCTTCATTGTGTCCAAAATGCAAAATAGATGAAGGCAGCCTCACACACTGTCTTTGGTCATGCCCCAAGATCCAGATATACTGGAAATCTATTCTGGCTGAGATTAGGAAAATTTTCAAAACTAACATTGATCTTGATCCAGTGTCTCTTCTCCTTGGTCTACCAAGTAAACATATCCAAAACCAAAATAAGAGTAAGCTGTACAATGTTCTAATGTTCTGTGCCCGAAAGAATATTTTATTACAATGGGTTTCTAATAAATCTCCTACAATTTTCGGGTGGAAGAAGCTCGTTCTGGAATATATCCCTCTAGACTTTCTAACACACCTCGTCCACTCTAAGATTGATGTTTTTGGACGTATATGGAAGCCCTTTTTGGATTATGCTGAAGGACACGTGTCTACCATCCTGTCTCGAGCATTTACGAAT
>NW_015151011.1:473918-476432 GCF_000732505.1 Cyprinodon variegatus | reverse complement strand
TGGGCACCTTTCTGGCTCTGTTCTAAACTGAAAAACTTCTGGGAGCCCATTTTCAGATTTCTCTCTGCCTCTTTAGGTTTTAGCATTAAACCTGAGGCCACAATCGCCATATTTGGAAAATCATTGCATGAAACTTTTTATCACAAAATAAAAAATGTCATTTCTTTTGCAACACTTCTTGCTAGAAGACAAATTTTGTTTAAATGGAAAGAGACAAACCCGCCATCCTTTAAGTTATGGCTGGTTGATCTTATGCATCATTTGACATTAGAGAAAATCAGATTCTCTACAAAAGGCCACGCCCACAAGTTTTTCAGTGTCTGGCTACCTATTCTGAACCACATCAAGGTTATGGATCCCAGTCTTTTCACTGGAGTAATACACATCATATCATATTTAGACTGTCCTTAATGATGCAACGGGAGGGTTGTTCGAGGGGTTAAAGGGGGAAAATTGTTCTAATGTACTTGAAATTGAATTTTTCTTGACTGAATGCTTAATAAAAATACTTTGCAGAAAGAAAAAAGTTTCTAAATCGGATGAGGACTCAGACTTTTAAATTTCCTTCTCTTCATTTGGTTTCTCTGATTTTTATCTGAACGAAGGGATTTTCAGCCACGGAGGATCTGGATGGGATCCCTGCAGATCATCCCTCCTCCGTATTCCACAGTTTCTGCGGTTTCCCAGTTTCTGCCTCCTCAGTGTCTGAAAGTTGTGTGGGTTGCTGTTGAGTTGGAGGTCATGTGACGGGTCAGCTGTGCAGCGGAGTGCTTCGCCTCGGGGGGAACTGGAGACACAGAACGTCCTTATCTGCTGGTCCATTAGTTCTGCTCTTCACCTCCTGCAGGATCCTCAAAGTAATTCAATGGAAATGTTGAACTTCTCACTTCAAACCGAAGGAAAACCTAAAAGCCTATTTCAGAGTATAGGTCTGCCTTTTTCACAGATTCTGTTATTTTACAGTTAATGTTGTTAAAACTGCATGTTAGAGATTTTTTATTCAACAGAGATGATGAAGATAAATCATCTGTCTGTTGCAGACATGGTGGAAAAACTGTTGCTCCATGGCGATCTGGGAATGGTGATGAGGCGCTGAGTTTTCTGCAGAGAGGAAGTTTATCGTGATGAGAGGAAAATGTTTCAGACGATCTTCCCAGGAGGGAACATCCCAGCAGGGTCAGCCAGAGGTCGGAGCGGGAAGCTGACAGACGACCAAAACCCGGGAGCTCCTCTCAGACGAGGCAGCTCCATCAGTTAGCAGGTCAAAGGTCATGACAGGGACAGAAACGGACGTCTGAAGAGTCGAAGCTCTCCTCTCTAGAAGCAACACGGCAGCAGGACTCGGAAACCGAAGTTTAGCCTTTTTATTCTGGGATCTTCCAGGAGTTTGGAGTCATTTCACTTTCCTGCATCGACTTTCAGATAAAAGATCCCGGTGTTTCATTTATAAACGCAGAGGTGGGCCCATCTCTAAAGCCGCCCTCACATGGAAAATATCGGGTTAACGCATGTTTTTCAAACATGGGTCGACCCGCTAACTATCCACTTCTAGCTCCCTTCCTACTAGCAAAAAAAAGCTGATCTAATCCCTCGCTGGCAGCTGAGTGGCCTCTGTCTCCAGCAGCTGCGCGTCTGGTGACATCATCACGCTGGGTTAGCATTGATGATGTCAGCGGTGGGATAGAAATCAGGAAAGTAAACAATGGAGACCATTGTGAAAGCAAGCCAGGGCGTAGTCAGTGCGCTTTATTGTTTCTCTCTATTATCTGTCTAAATCCCATGTTTATCCAATGGAAACAGAGGCTGGTTCTGCTTGTTAGCTCAGAGGCGACCGACGCGGCGTGTTGACGTCCGTACGTTGCGTTCAATGGTACCACGTAATTTAGCGGGTCAACCCGGCTCTGGTTCCCACAGCATGTTGATCAGAGGCGAGGTGATTTTAATGCGGGTCGCTTGCTGAGTCTTTTCACCCGGTTAGACACGCGTCACTGGGCGGTTCCCACCAAGCCCATTGTTCTGGTTTAAACTGGTTTTTACCCAGTGGGAAAAGGGGATATGAAGTGTGTACTTGCTGTAAAACCTTCAGCTTGATTTAAAATATTAAATTGTAAAGTGTACAAATAATGTATAATTATATAATTAGTTTAAAGTGAAATAAAAAAGCAGACTATTAGCATTTCAATTAAGAAAATCACAGGCAAGTCGAACCGTTCAAAAAATCACGTGTCCAATATCTAAAAATCTAGTATTGCATCCTAAAGAAATTGCAAATGCATTTTCAAAATATTATAGACAAGTATATAATTCGGAGACTAATCCTAACAAATTAAATATAATTAGGCAATTTTTGCAACGAATTAATCTGAATAAACTTGATGAGGAGGAAGCTAAATCATTAGTGGGGACAATTACCGAAGAAGAGATAAAACTTGTTATAGGAAAGCTTAAGAATAATAAATCACCAGGGGCAGACGGATTCCCAGTAGAATTCTATAAATGCTTCCAGACTGAGCT
>NW_015151011.1:469118-471519 GCF_000732505.1 Cyprinodon variegatus | reverse complement strand
ACTCGAGGGGGATCTTTCCTTTGTTTGATCCTCCAAGTTAATAGAAAAAAATTATAATAATATATATATATATATAATAAAGATAAAGAAGAAAAAGGAAAAAGAAAACATGGCTCTTCAGCTCGCCGATCTGTTTGGTTGTTGTTACCCAATTTTTTTGTATGGTTGTACTGAAATTGTTGTTTCTGGCTTATTGTATGAATCATTGATTTTGAATACTGATCTGATAAAATAAAGTCTTTGTTAAAAAAAAAAAAAGTGAAATAAAAAAAGCCTTTTGTTATGAATGTAATGACTGGGTTGTTATGTCTGAGGTTAAAGGGTTAAATGTTGGGGAAGCTCCTCCCTACAGCTACATTAATTCCTTTGCCAGTGTTTCTACCTCAACGCTTTTTCGCTAAATCTAGCGTCTTTTCAGACCCTCCTAGGACTTTAATTTCAAAAAAGCACCTAGAACCAAACGAGCCACTTTTTTCCTGTCTAAACGGAAACCTTGGCGAAACAAAAGCACCGATCTCTGTCCACCTGCCTCTTTCTTCTTCTTTGTTTTTTTTACTTGCTAGATGGCAACCAACTAATGGTGTATTTATGTCCCCAGTTGCTATGGAGTGTGGAACTAAAAGGCTGAAATATACATTTTTCTTTACATGTTTTTGTAAAACTCTCTATAAAACTCTTAATATCTCCACATTTCTTCCTCCCTGCTATCACATCGCTCTGCGCTGCTTTGACAGGCAGTCAAAAGAAATCCAATGATTTTAGGGATTCAGAATCTCCTGCAGCCGATAACGAGTAATAATGAGTTATGCAAATTAGCCTTGACATCGTTAAGCGCCTTTTAGGACAGCTAATAGTGACTTTTCTTGCTAAGGCGTAAAAAACACTGGACCAAACATCAAAGAACATAGAATATAATCCAGTCTGTGAATAGTTCCGTCTGAAATGAATAAAAACTGTTGTTTTAATGGTTATAGAGTCAGATATGTGGCGTTAATGTTCAATTTATCTAAAGGTTTTTATCTTTTACTGTCTAAATGGGTTTGGCTGTAATTTAAGGACAGATTCTAGTAGATCTGCAGGGTAGGGACTATAAATCTTATTTTTTTATTTACTATTTTGCACAATTTGTTTTACTAAATATCTTTTTGTTGAATATAAAAAATTTTGCAGATATATTTTTTATACATACATGGTTTAGATTTGCTTATATCTTTCTACTCCTTTCATAGAATAGACTAGACCTGAATAGAGTAGAATAGACCTGAATAGAGTAGAATAGAAAATCCCTTTATTGTCCCACAATGGGGGAAATTCTGCTGTTTGAAGCAACAAAAAGACTATCGCAAAAAATGGTCACACAAATGTGGACCTTAGGAAAATGTCTAAGAATAACATAATAGTGAAGAGTTAAAAGATAAACAATAAATACTGTAAAGTGTTTTAACAATATAAAACTGGAGAATAAATAACCAATATGCAGCTATGGACATTTTTATAATAATTTGAAAATAGAGATGTGCAGAATGACAGCAGCAGGTTATTTAACTGACTAAGGTAGAAACTGAGCAGAATCAGCATGAATGGAAGAACTGGTTGAGGTTATTGGGAACAGTGGTGATTCTAGAGGAAGGATCTGTGATAACGCTCCCTGGTGCATTTAAGGAGCAGCAGTCTGTCACTGAAGGAGCTGTCCAGTTCAGCACCAGCTTCATGCATTGGGGGGGGGGACCTGGACCTCCCCACTGAGGCCAGAGGGCATCCAATCAGAGCTGGCCTTCCTGATCAGCTCCGTTCTCTCAGCCTAAACCCTCAGATCGTATCACCAAACCCAAAGAGTAGCTCTTCTAAAACCTTTCTGCATTCATTAAACATCTACGGGTAAACCTTTAATTCTCCTTTTTACATATTTTACCCTTTAATTTCCTCCTAAAGAGCTTGAAGTGAAGCAAACAAAAACTCTGATGCGTCAGCGAGAACCAAAATGTGTCCCAGTAATCCGTTTATCCGTCAGAGTTAAGATCATTGCTCCTGGTGAGCTGGACTAGAGATCGTTAAAGCACTCAGTGCTGACACCTGCTCTGTGGGGAAGATTTAATCACACATCCCTGGGGAAGAAGCAGGGTTTGAGAAGAAAGCAGGTCGGACTGCCTCTGAATGCACCCAGATCACCAGGTCAGAGGGCCCAACGGAAGCGTCTCCTTTTTAATTCAGTTTATTTTATAACACTAATTAACAAAACCTTTCATCTCAAGGCACTTCAGAGACAAGTCAGTCAGATTTGGTTCAGTTTTCTAAAGAAAACCAGCTAATTACAACCAGTTATTGCTTATCCAGGATTCTTTCCTCCTTGGTGAGGATGTAGCGACAGTGGAGAGGAAAAACTCCCTTTGAACAGGAAGAA
>NW_015151011.1:465165-467839 GCF_000732505.1 Cyprinodon variegatus | reverse complement strand
GAGCTTCATCAGCTCTTTATTTCAGCTCTGCAGGAGTTCAGCTCAGTCTCTTCATTAGTTCAGCAGCTTTAATGCAGCTTTAAATGTCAAAACGTGGAAATTCTGAACATTTGTTCTATATCTAACCTGCTGCTAGCATGTTAGCTAAATTAAAATTGGCCCCTTATTCTTTCATTTTCAACTTTTTCTCCGTCTGGCGGTTCGGACAATTCTACAAAGAAGCCGCACATTCTTATGAGCCGCATGGTTCAAAGCGTGGGAAAAAAGTAGGAGCTTATAGTCCAGAAAATACGGTAGCTCATTTATAGGTTTGTGAACTTAGTTTATTTGAGAAAAAGTGAACTATGAACGTGAGCTGGTTCGTTTTGATCTGTGTGATCTGAAGTTTGAGCTCATTGTTTTTAATCAGGAACTGGGAAAACATTGTCTGAGGGGACGTCAGGTGTTCGGGGGCCATGGTTGCGTCCCGCTGGCTGCCCTACTGGCCGCCCCACTGGCCGCCCCACTGGCCGCCCTACTGGCCGCCCCACTGGCCGCCCCTACTGGCCGCCCTACTGGCCGCCCCACTGGCCGCCCCACTGGCCGCCCTACTGGCCGCCCACTGGCCGCCCCACTGGCCGCCCTACTGGCCGCCCCACTGGCCGCCCACTGGCCGCCCCACTTGCCGCCCCACTGGCCGCTTTTAGTTTCAGTGGCCACCCCAAGATTTTTAGTGGCCCCATCTGCCCCCCCATTAAACATTTCTGGAGGCGCCACTGCTCACGTCATCTAACCATCAACATCACTGACTTATTGGTTCCCTTAGTTCATAAATATATTGCTCTTTAACTCTTCAGTGCTAAAACTTACTGAGTCAGTGGAATTATCTTAAGTAATGATCTTGGTGATTAAGTGAGATAATTGGAATAAGAGAACAGAATTTGGGGTGGGGGGGTAGGGGGGTAGTTTCGGTCTGGGAACAGCTGACCTGAGGGGTTCATCCAACAGGAAAAGGATAATCAAACATTGTTAGGAGTTTCTAGAGGAAACCTGCTGAGCTGTAAACTCTAGAGAGGCTCTCTGTACTTTGACCCTGATGTAAACAACCCAGACTCAACTACTGGCTCAGCTGTTTTATAAATCAAAAAAAGAGGAAATGCGTCCGATATCAGAGCAGGAGGAGGATGATCTATCTGCACTTTCCCATGTTTGAATTTTATCAGCTGCTTTCGAATGCTCAGCAAATAAAAGAGGACCACAGTGTTTAAAGCGCCGCTGTTTAACATTGAACCACTGGGGGCGCTAGATCTGTAACTTCCTAGTTTAGTGAACCCTGATTTCTCCTGTTTGGATTTGGAGGATACCTGATTTATTTACAATTACATGGATGTACATCATGTCATTACAATAAATCATGTGTCGTTTTGTATAAACTCCAACCTTTAGGAGGGTCGTCGGCCATCTTTATCTCAGCATTTTATCTTTCTCTGTGCTTAGATGGTTCTTCCAGTCTATCAACAGAAACTGAGCTGCTGAGCGACAAACCCTGGAAAATAGAGTCCAACGTCTCTAAAATATGAATCACAGAAAGCAAACATTGTAGAGAAGCCTCTAAGATGCAATCGGATGTTTTATGTTACACACATTAAAGTAAAAGGTAGAACAGACAGCATTACAGGAAAAACAAGCTCAGCCTGCTTCCAGGTATCAACACAATGCCAGGGCGGAAAGATCTCCAGATCTTTCCATTTCCCATCAACCTGGGAAGGGTTATCAGGTAATCTGTCAGGTAAACCCACTGAAGTCCAGCATCCTGCAGAGACGGAGTCCGTCTTCCTGGAGAACATTTCACACCAGCCATCCCAGCAGATCCGGGCTTAGAGGAAGGACCACAAACTCATGACCTCAGAATCGACTCGAATCCAATCTGTTTAGTTTAATTCCATCCATCCATCTTCTTCTGCTTATCCGGGATTCGGGTCAGTAGACCAGCTCCTCCGGGGGAATCCCAAGGCGCTCCCAGGCCAGCTGAGAAACATAGTCCCTCCAGCGTGTCCTGGGTCTTACCCTGGGCTTCCTCCCGGTGGGACGTGCCTGGAACACGAGGGAGGAGGCATCCTAACCAGATGCCCGAGCCGCCTCAACTGACTCCTCTTGATGTGGAGGAGCAGCGGCTCTACTCTGAGTCCTCCCCAGATGACTACGGAGAAAACTCATTTCAGCCGCTTGGATTCAGGATCTCGTTCTTTCTATCATGAACCAAAGTTTCAGATCATGAGTTAAAAAAAAAAACGTTGGATTTCCGAATTCTCCCAGTAGTGCCCGACTTTAAACTAGTGAATAAAGTGAATGTGATTGGTCGATTATCAAGGGGGCGGGATTGTTGTGGCGGAAGGTTTGCAAGCAGGTTTGGTTGTAGCCGGTTTGTGGGAAGCATCTTGCTAACCAGTTAGCATCTTAGTGCTAGCAGGAAATTCCATTGGGACCAAGTAGCACTAAATTGGTGACTTAGAAACGACGCTGTCAAGGAACGCTATGGACAGAGGAAACATGCAAGAGGAGGAGAGTTTAGTGTCGGAGGTCGTGGATGAGTCTCCTCCCTCATCCATTTTTTATTTAGAGGAGGAAAGCAATTATAGCCCACCTGGAGAAAACTCCACCAGCTGCCACTCCTCTACTGGCCTCTAGAAACCAA
>NW_015151011.1:461686-463811 GCF_000732505.1 Cyprinodon variegatus | reverse complement strand
AGACTCAGTCTGACTTTAACTAGGCCATTCTAATACAGGAATATGCGTCTCTGATCGCGTCATAAGGAAGGTTGCTTCACTTCCCTACAGTCAACACAAAGCTTCCCCACAGCATGATGCTGCCACCACCGTGTGTCGCCGCGGCAGATGGCTTCCTGCCACAACTCCATTATGGTGTGCAGAGAATAAAACTGAAATCTTTGTGGTTGCTTTGATGAAGAACTGTGAGACTGACGGTGAACTGTCCAGATCTATGGCAGTTAGAGCCTTGGAGGTTCTACCCGGTTTCCCACAGACTTGCCCTGATGGTCATTTATCGTTTGGTGAGTGATTGACAAACCTAAAAGCTAAAACCCTGGAAGAACAGTTTGGTATTCCAACCTTCCCATCACAGAGGAACCCAGGGAACGTCCACAGAAAGAACCAAACATTATCCAGGGAGCAAAGAAAGCTGGTTGCTTCCAGAGAGATTCTCCAGCATAAAGACTATAAAGAACATCGCAGCTAAACCAGTGAAATGAACAAAATGCCAACCTGTGGATGAGAAGCCGTCTTGGCAGCCGATTGGTTCTCTACTAGGTGGGAGATTCGTCTCCCTCTAATTGTTTCTGTATGAAATCAGAGGCTGAGATCCAGCGAGGCGGCACACCCCCACCTCAGGACGTGTCGGACTGCGTGTCTGAGTGAAGCACAACAGGAAGTCAGCGAGAAACGAGGCGGACGAGCTTAACTCTGTCATTATCTCCAGCAGGATCTTAAAAAATGGAAATGCTGCAAAACCTGTAGCCGTTTCTATAGAGAGAGAAATGAGGACTTTTCCTGACGGTTGATCCAGACTGGGAGGAATCCTGACGGCTCCGTCACCTCCTGGACTGGAGCAGATTCAGGATCAGATGCTGGATCCCTCTGTTCTCACACCAGCAGAGTCCATACCTGTTTATCCCTTTAGTCAGGCACAAAAAAACTATTTAAATACTTTTTGGTCTTTTTGAAGTGTACAGTAAGCTAGCTTTAAAAAGGGTTCAGTCAGTTAGCGTTAGCATTCAGTTCAGAACTCTGAAAAACCGTCAGCAGCAGAATCAGAAAGTTTCTTTCAGATAAACACATAAAAGAACATCTAATCTACTGATCTAAAGCAGAGAACGGCAGCGCAGGAAACGGACCAATCAGCAGCCGGACGACGGCTCACAGTCTGACGGCGGAAACAGACCGGCTTTTATTTTCTACTCACTGAAATAAACTAATGACAGTTTTTAAAACTCAGTTTCCCAAAGATGAGCAGGATGTTGAATTTCCTGCATGGCTGAAGATTTGACTCTAAACGCTTTTTTTTTTAATGAGCCAGAATTACTTCAATAATTGATAAAACACCATTTAGGTCGACTCTGATTTATTTATGTTCATATTTTCTAAGTTTCTTTCTGTCTGAATTGAAACTCTTCAGGTGTCTGAGTTTAAACTGCAGAAATATTTGCAGAACCTTTGCAGTCATTTGTTTTTGACCTGCAAGTAAAGAGTTTAGGTTTACTTCATTAAAATCATATAAAATAAACTAAATTTGATTGAACTTTATGTCCTTGTTTCCAGAAATGTTGAAGCGGCTCAAATCGATGAGCGATGCAGAGATAAGGTGGAAAACATCATATGAAGCATAAGAAGGTCTTTGTTCTTTATTGTGAGATCTTCAGGGGAAATCCCTCCATTAATCGCTTATGATGAATAATATTTCCTTTAATTTTCAACTTTAACTGATGGAGCGTCAGAACAAGCAGGCAGCATGTTTGGCAGAAATGATTCATCTAAAAAACAGCTCAGCAACTACGATGAGAAAAATACATTTTATCGTAATCCTCTACTTAATCTGCCCCCATTAGGCTAATATTAATTTAGCTAATTTGATTTAATTAGACTTTTTGTTTGATTTTAATTATAATCTAAACAGAACTACAGTATGTTAGATTAGATTTGTTTCAATTTGAACTGGATTAGTTTTGACTTAAATTGGATTAGTTTAAATTTTAATCGGATTAGTTTGGGGTTAGGGTTATTTTAACTGAATTAGTTGAGATTTTATCTAGATTACTTTTGATTTTAACTGAATTTGTTCCGATCTTAACAGGATTAC
>NW_015151011.1:459009-460973 GCF_000732505.1 Cyprinodon variegatus | reverse complement strand
TGGATTAGCTGAGATTCTCATTGGATTAGCTGAGATTCTCATTGGATTAGCTGAGATTCTCATTGGATTAGCTGAGATTCTCACTGGATTAGTTGAGATTTTAACTGGATTAGTTTAGATTCTCACTGGATTAGTTGAGATTTTAACTGGATTAGCTGAGATTCTCATTGGATTAGCTGAGATTCTCATTGGATTAGCTGAGATTCTCACTGGATTAGCTGAGATTCTCACTGGATTAGTTTAGATTTTAACTGGATTAGGCCTGAGTTCAGTGTCACTGACTTTAATCTGCTTTCCTGTTAGCGCAGAATGCTTAAGCATCAATGCGCCCTGGTAACTGGAAAAAATGTTTATATATGTTGACTAATTAAAACTGATAAACGATATGATCTAATAATTACTGCTTTCAGAGGTGTGCTTTGGTGGCGCAGTGGTTGGTGCGCATGACCCGTATACGGAGGCCTTAGTCCTCGATGCGGGCGACTCGGGTTCAAATCCGGCCTGCGGTTCTTTCCAGCATGTCTCCCCCTTTCCTGTCAGCCTTACTGTCCTACTAGTGCTATAAAATTAATACCAATATTTTACCACTGTAGATGTTCTGAATATTGTGTTTGACGAAAAATAATTTTAATCCAAATGTTTTAGCTATAACTATATCAAATAATTGAGCAGATAAAGAATAAATGTGACATTTATTACCTCAGGGATCACATCACAATAGTCGTGAAAAACAATGTGCGATGTTCACACTGGGCTCCAGCCTGCAGCTGCGTTCGCCTCCTTCAGACGCAGGAAGAGGAACTGCTGCTACAACGGCAGACTAAGCTAAGTCTATCCTCAGCTTTACTGCATTTTATTTACATTTTATTCTGACTTCATTGTGTAAATGGAGGCGTTTACATACCGTAGGAACTTACTCCACTGAGAAAACATTTTCAACACCAGCTGATGAACATCTAGACCAATTTAATTTCATGTTTTATGCTTTTAGCATAAAGACATTTTCAGTCCTTCAATCACCTCCCATTCCTCATCTCTGATTGGGTGATCGTCAAAAGGGCAGCCGGGTCAAACCAATCATCTGAGACAGAAACATAAAAACATTACAGCCATGCAAGAGAATGACAGCAATTCCCCCAATTCCCAGTCAACCAGCGAGAAGCTGTGAGAAATTAATTGGTTGTTTGTTGGACGCGTCTCTGCGGCTTTGGACAGAGACGCACAGCTGTCACAGAGATGGAAACCAGTTTATTAAGCCAGTTCATAACCAGTCTCACAGCAGACAGCGGTTAGCACGGTTCACGGGGCTCTGATCACTAATGTGGGTGTTGACACCATGAAGGGGGGGGGGGCTTCCCAGAAATACGACAACCTGAGGCAGAAACGGCTTCATCTGCCTCATCAGATTCACATCAAACTTCCATCAGAGTTTCACCGTCAAACAGAAAAGAAAAGGAAGTCCTTCAGGAAACGGGGGGGGGGGGCAACGACCAGCAGGCTTTTAGGAATATTTCATGGGGTGTCCATCTTGGTGCATCACATCTTTAGGCTTTGCACGGCGTAGGGGGGTGGGGGGGTCCTCTCCTGGAAAAGGTTGAAATTTAGACTCTGAACCCGTTTCCTGCATTTTGAGGCGAAAGCAGCAGATTGTCTTTATTCCAACGATACTTTAGTCCTGATTATATGAAGGATGTGAGCTGGACTAGATCGTTTTTAGAGAAAATTTTATTTTTCTTAGGATAATTCAAACAATCAGAAAGTTAAGCTTGAATTTTCTACTTAAAGGGAAACTTTAACTAGTTGAACATTAATGACAAACTGAAAAACAGTCTGCATTAGGGATGGAACGGTTTATGAAAACCGTCAGAACCGTTCGGTTCGACTGTCTCGGTTCGGTTCGCGTGTGTTTCGTTCGGTTCATGCGCTGCTCCTTTTTCTCATAGGCGAAGCGTTTACACTCCAGA
>NW_015151011.1:453037-454228 GCF_000732505.1 Cyprinodon variegatus | reverse complement strand
GGGGGTTCAACGACAGGCAGGCTTTTAGGAATATTTCATGGGGTGTCCATCTTGGATCACATCTTTAGGCTTTGCACGGCGTAGGGGGGCGGGGGGGTCCTCTCCTGAAAAAGGTTGAAATTTAGACTCTGAAACTGTTTCCTGCATTTTGAGGCGAAAGCAGCAGTTTGTCTTTATTCCAACGACACTTTAGTCCTGATTATATGAAGGATGAGAGCTGGACTAGAGGTGGACGATTCATCAGGAAGAGATGAGATCGTTTTTACAGAAAATTTTATTTTTCTTAGGATAATTCAAACAATCAGAAAGTTTAGCTTGAATTTTCTACTTAAAGGGAAACTTTAACTAGTTGAACATTAATGACAAACTGAAAAACAGTCTGCAATAGGAATGGAACGATTTATGAAAACCATCAGAACCGTTCGGTTCGACCTTCTCGGTTCGGTTCGCGTGTGTTTCGTTCGGTTCATGCGCTGCTCCTTTTTCTCATAGAGGAAGCGATTACACTCCAGAGCAGAAGGTGGCGGTACTGCGACCAAAGCCAACCACCAGTAGTAAACAAGAAGAAGAAGAAGCGAAGCAGCGTAGCCGGGTGTAGCAGGGAGAAAAAATCAGTTGTTGTGGAGAATTGTGTGGGTATGGCGAGTGGGAAAGAACAGGAGTTGGAAGAGTTGGAAGATCAATTTTTTTTTAGATGTAAATTTGTTTCCCTATAATGTATTTTTTTTTTTTTCTCTAAAATGAAACTTTCTCTCACCTAAAATCTAACTTATTCAAAATGTGAATTTGTTTCCTAAAATGTAAATTTGTTTTTAAAAATTTACACTTTTTTTTCAAAAATACATTTGTTTCATAAAATATAATTTTGTTTCTTCAAATGTTATTTAGTTTTTTTTATTTGTTAATGTGTTTTGCACTTCTCAGCCACCGTAGCCAGATGATTAAATTCAAAGCAGCAAAACATGCGGAAATGATCCATGGTTTCCGCGGATCATTAAAAATAATTACAATTCATTAATTTTTTTTTTCATTAATTTCATAAATTTTTATGGGATCAACATATACCCAACCAAAAACCGTGACCACGAAACCGTGAATCGAACCGAACCGTGGATTTTCTGAACCGTTCCACCCCTAGTCTACAAATACTGCAAGATCATCTGCAAATAAGGTGTCAGAAGTATTCAGGTT
>NW_015151011.1:450235-451429 GCF_000732505.1 Cyprinodon variegatus | reverse complement strand
TACATCTGGAGAATGGGGCTGTTTGATGTTTTCTCCATTCAGTGGGCCCCCTGCCTGTCTTTGCCTAGGGCCCCACATTTCCTACATCCTCCCCTGGTTGGAGCATTTTTTAAATTTAATTTTATCTCCAATAATCTAATGGATTTCATCAGAACCGCACTGTGCTGGTTTGGAGCGTCAGATTAATGATTCTAGTGAAACCTAGAAAAGAAAAAAGCTTCTACATCAATCAATCTATAGTTTTCAGGAAAGTTTCTGAAAACATCAGCAGTCTGGAGGATTTCTGACTTAAATAAAATAAAACATAACTGGAGCTGTAGATCCAAAACAATCTAAGCAGAGGGAAGAAAAATTACAATTATTAAGATTAAAAACTCTCCTCAGAGTCAGAGATGAGATCAATCCATGTTTTTGTCCAGGAAACCAGCTTAGAAATGTGTAGCATAGAACTAATCCACCGACTCGGTCTGTTTGGTACGAGCTGAGCTCAGCCAGGATGAGTCCGTCATGCGGTTTCAATTAAAGCAGGAATGTCCTCGGCTATTTAAGGCTGTTCACCATCACTTCCCAGATAAGATGTTCTTATTGGACGAGCAGCAGACCTACAGACAGCCTCAGGTCCTCTGAGACGTTCATGTCCACTCATCACAAACAAAATCTTTTATTGATTTATTTATTTTTTCCAGCTTTTTTTATTGTCATTCCACTGTTACAAGTACAGAGCAAAGAAATTCCCCCTCTGCATTTAACCCCTCCCCTTGGGGAGCAGTGGGCTGCCATTGTGCGGCTCCCAGGGAGCAGCGGGGGGTGAAACTCCTGCTCTAAAATCAACAGCCTGAAAATGATGCTGCCGTCTGCAGCAATCAGAGATGCATTCAATGACCGAAAGACGGCTTGGATGAGTCAAGGTGAGGCTTTCAAACACTGTTAACTGTAGTATGGTGGTGAATCCAGCATGATGTGGGACATGAAGAACATTCTGGACCTTAAACCAAAGCAAAGGGTGGAGCATGTGACCCATGGACAGAGGGCTTAGTCCTGGCCAGGCTTTTAGCCAGCAGTGTTCGGGCGTAAAATCTACGCCCTTCACTAAAAATACTAGAAATCGTACGCCTGGTTTTAGGATGAATGTGAAGTTATGGAGAAACTGAGACTATTGCAAGAGAAAGTTCAAATTTATTTAACGTCCTCAGA
>NW_015151011.1:442257-448335 GCF_000732505.1 Cyprinodon variegatus | reverse complement strand
ATGCGGAGCAAATCCATCTGGAGGAGTCAGGTTACGTTTTAAGATCATTTGAGGTGAGAATATTATACTTTAAACTTCACTATATGGCCCAGTAACTGATTTAGTGCGTAAGTTTTAAAAACATTTCCGAAGTTGAGAGAACGATGGCAACCAGCGTAGCGCGGAGGGTAACAGAAGCTGGGGCTAACATTAGCCGATGCAGCAGCCCTCTCTCTGCATAGCCATTATGAAAAAAGTCATAATTTATTATCATCTAGAGACTATTAATAACAGGAGGTGAAATGCAGCTCCAGACTAGCTTTGAATGTGGTGATGTCATCAGTACGACCCAGATTTATTCTGCTCCCGTTCTCCCAGAGTCCAGACTTTCCTGGGTTCTAGTCAAGAACTGACTTGGCGAGAACACGAGTCCGTACTTGCGTTCTTGTGATTTAAGAAACGGCCTAAATGTTAACATTTTCCAGGGGAGGATACCCCCCCAGACCCCCCTACGCCTCAGAAAGCCTAAAGATGTGATACACCAAAGAGAACACCCCATGAAATATTCCTCGCTAAAAGCCAGATCCTCGCCGTTGACCTTCGCCGTGTTCCAGCAGGACAATGATCCTGAAAACAATCCAAAATGGTTTTATGGATGAAGAAGGCAGACATGAAAGAAAACTACAGAAATTATTGCAGCATAATTTACAAACTCACCCAGTAGAAATGTCAACATAAAAGGCAAATAGCTCTGGAACAAAATTACAACTTTTTCCTTTTATGCTTTTTTGCTGCTATATACACTCTTTCTGTATCGTCTGTCACATTTTTATCTTTAACGGCGTCTTGCTTTAACTCTTTGTACTCTAATTTCCCTGAAGGAGTAATCCCAAGGGATTAATAAAGCTGAGTCTAATTAAAAAAGAATGTGCCAATGAAAAAATGCAGATTTATGAAGTTGAACAATGCAGCTCCGATCATTGACTCTGAGCACAAAAATGTCTCAGAGAGAAAAAACAGTCATTATTTAAAGAGTTGAGGCCTGTTGCAGTTAGAGCGCACACAACCGCTCCTTTGTTAGCTGAGGCCACGAGCACGACTGAGCACAACGGTAAACAATGTAAAGAAAATGTTCAGCTTTCCTTCTAACAAACACAGAAAGCCAAGTCTAAACTTAATTTCTACTTAAATGGCGTGGAAAGGGAAACGGTTTTAAAAGGCTGAAAATACAACAAATTTAAGCTTGATGTTGTTTTTAATTGTAATGCATGGGAACGACCACAAGGGGGGGAGAAATACACCAACTCTATAGTTAGCATCATGCTAATACCTCCTTCATTTGAATATTACTCATGCAAGAAGCGATAATACGAAATTCATTTGTAAATCGTTCATAAGAGCGATTTTAGAAAAGTTAAACTTTGTTTCCAAGTTTGAAGACGTTTCTCTTCCATCCAGGAAGTTTTTTTAATCCAAAATGTCAGAAATAGCGTTTAGTTCCAGGTTTTATCCAGCAGCCCAACAAAGCCTGGTTTTAGTTTAGAAAACATGCAAATAGAAACGGATGAACGGGTCGTTTGGCTCTTTGTTAGCCTGCAATGCCCCATACCTGTCTATGTCTCTGAAAGGGGGGTCGTTAGAGGGAATAGTTGGCCTGGATGAATAGGTGAGGTCTTCTGTTCGCCCTTTTTTTTTTGGAACGACTATGACCTGGATGACTTAGACCAGGGTTGCCCAACCAGTCGATCGCGGTCTACCAGTCGATTGTGGGCGGAGTTTCAGTCGATCGCGAGAAGTTTTACAATGTAGACCAATTTATGGCTATGACAAAACAAGACGGAAAAATTGTCTTTTAGTGGCAGTGGGTGTCACGTTTTGGTTGTGGTTTGGAGGACCCAAATGCAGAGGCAGAGGCTGAGGTGAATACTTGTAGTTTTAATGATGAAAATGGTTAACGAAGGCAGTCCAAAAATCCAACTTAAAATGTTACAGACCAGAACCATCAAGGGAAAACACGTACAAGGAGCCAGGGAGAGACGAGGTGAGACGATGACAGCGATGACAGGACCAGCAACAACAGAGGAACCAACAAGGAGTGACAGCAGAGGGAGAGCATCGATAGCTGACAGAGACAAAGGGAGGGCTAACGAGCTGACGAGGAGCAGGTGTGGGAGGAGACAACGAGGGAGCCAAGGGGAAAGGAACACACACACAAGAGGGCAACAGAAAAAACATGAGAACATGAATCTAGAAATAACAACAAAACTGGAATTAAACCAATAAAACTAGAAAACAAGGAGCAAAGTAAAGAACCAGACCATGACAGTGGGAACATCTCACTGATGCGCATCGACTCAAACAAGCCGAGCAGTGACCCGGGTTAAAATCGCCTTTAAACGGCTCAGCTCCGATCGGCTGCAGTGGGAACATCAGACCCAGGTGGCTCCGCTAATTTACGTGATACTATTAAACTCATCGTACGGATGTCAACGCGCCGCGCCGGTCGCTCCTGATCTAACCAGCAGAAACAGCCTCTGTTTCCATTGGATAAACGAGGAGCAGCTCTGGTGAGACGGATTCAGATTATAGAGAGAGAAACAAGGAAGCTCACTGACTACATCCTGGCTTCCTTCCATGATGATCTTCATTGTTTACTTTCCTGATTTCTGTGACCAACGGGGAGTGATAAATAGTGATCTGTTTGAACGGTCAGTTAACTAAGTTCACTATATAGGAAATGAGTTGAGACTGTAAAATAAAGTATTTCCTTTAATCAGGGCAGGGAACAGGAAGGGGATGGGGGGGGGGGGTTGCCCAGGGCACCTTTCATTCCAGACACGCCACTGTTCAAAGGTAATCCACACATCTTAACATCCCTTCAAATGTAATCAGATTGGAGCCTTTTTCCTGCATTTGTGTCACGCAGACTAATTTCCATGTTTCCTGATTGAATTTGCATGAAGCCATCAGAAGAAGTGACCTTCTGCTGAGGACGGAGGGGCTCAGGAATACGTTTAGCTGAGCAGTAAGAGGAGAGGAAGAACAGGTGCCTTTTAAAAATGGATGAGCCTTCAACCTCAAGCAGAGAGAATGAAATGTGGGTCTGTGTGTGCGGACCACTGACGCTGGCATTTAACAGCGAGGGGGAAGAGCGAATAAAAACGCAACACTGTGATCCGGCTGTTTGGGGGCAGATTTTATTTCACACGTTCCCTTTTAATGGTATTTATGTCTCTGAGAGAAAGAGATGCCTGTGTTTGACTTCTAATAAAGTCCTGTCAGCTGAATATCAGCTCAGGAGTCACGAGTCCCTAAACTGGGAGGGGGGGTGAGAGAGAGAGAGAGAGAGAGAGGGAGACAAACAAGAAAAACAATTACAAAAAAATCCCTCATTTTATTACTAACTGTAGTTCTGCTGTCCACCAGTAGGTGGTGACATTTGGCCAAACGGTTCAGTGATGTTTCTATGCTGATGTGGAGGCATGGCCTAGTCCTACATGAACAACTATAGAAATACTATTTTTGCAGATATTTAATTCAATTCATTTTGTTTATATAGCGCTAATTCATTCTCATATTCCAATCAGGTTTGGAAGGCTATTTCTATTGTGTCAAATAGTTCTTTCCTAATTATTTTCACACAGAAAATCCAGGCAAGAATTGCTTTTTTATATTCAGAGCTGTTTTATGCAGCAGAGCACTTACAGTAAATCAGAATATACAGGTTTATTCTTTACATGGAGCCCAGAACTTTATTATTTACTCCATATGGCTCCAGAGCTATAAAAGTTTAAATTTGGGTTAGGGTTAGGCCTTTTCTGTGTTTTTAGGAATTTTCAGCTGAAAATCCTGGGAACTTTAATGTAGCTAATATTAGATGTTGGACATAATTCCAGTAATATTCTAATCACTATTTTCATTTTACTTCTGATCAATTATCCCTGATCTGAGCCATGATGTCATCGATCCTTTGAACTGGACCTAAATATGCAGCCCAGTCCTCACGCATCTTAGCTGTTTCGGTTTAGCTACGTTGCTAGGATGACCTCTCCAAGATGGCGGCCGTATTTCATGCCCTGCAGCAGCCAATGTGGCGTTTACTCTTTGTTAAATCTAAGCTCATCACTGCTACGCTAGCTCACTGTGTGAGAAACATTTAGTTTGACATCACACCACATTTCCAATCAGGTTTAACGGTTTAGGGTTTGTTGCCCTTTAAATGATGGTTAGCTGAAATAAAAGCTCGTTTCTGGGACGTAATGTCATTGGTCAGTTCTTTATCAAACAATTTAAATAATAATTTTTTTTTTTATCCATATCCTATTTTAATTAAGACTTTTGGACAAAACATAATAGAGAAAAGAACATTTTCTCAATTCTATGGAGAGAAAATTGCAGATTCAGGTTGTAGAAAATCATAATAAATAGCAGAAGAATGCAGTTATTAATCAATCTAAGGAGTTCCAGCCCTCTGCAGAGTGCGGCTCAGTTAGATAACGATAAACCGTACTCTTTATTAGATCTTAGATTAAGCTGCTGTTGGGTTATAATTGTTATGAAGATTGAACATTTATTTATTGTTTGTTTTCATGGTTTCATACGATTAAATGTGCAGCAAAGAGCAAAGATAATAAAAGGTAGCAGAGTCCCCTGCAGTGATGCAGCTTAGTGCATTCTCTGCTTACTGACCGTATTTCCCTTTTTCAGGACAACTGGTGCATATAACCCCCCCCCCCATGCTTTAAAGGCAAACACAGCGACACGTTTCAGAGGAGTAATGGAGGATAAAGTAAAGGTGAAGGTGGGAAAATTCTCTATAAACACATCAAACACGTTGATTAAAACATATTAAAGATTTAATCATATTATCTAATTCTACAATTAATAATAACACTGAATGTTTTGTTTAATTCCTGCTTTCACTACAGTGAAAAGTGTTTTTTTATGTTACACATCATTTAAAGGAGAAGGCAGCAGTTCAGTAAATTAAAGTTAAGATTATTGCAACGAAGTTCACCTGCTTTACGTTATTAGAGAAATAATATTAAGGTTTTCCAATCTCGACGACAAACATTTAATGAGAAAGTCGTCTCTGTACGGAAGAGGATTAGGGCCACAGGAAAAAAAAAAAAGTTAACAGATTTTATTTTTTTTTTTTCAGTATAGTGGGAAAAAAGTCAGAATTCAGACTTTTTTTATTTTTATTGAGACTAAAGTCAGAATTTTGAGATTAAAGTCAGAATTCTGACTTTTTTCCCATGTTAAACTGAAATAAAATTTAAAAATCAGTTAACTTTTTTTTTTTTTCAGTGGCCCTAATCCTCTTCCGTATCTTTGGCCTCATCTACAGGTTTAGTGATGAATTAATTTAGTGTAATCTCTATTCTTTATCTGAGTACTTTAATACCGTCCTAAAATATCCTTCATTCCATTGAACAAAAAGTATCAGATTACTGGAAAAAAAAAAATGTTACTTTTGAAAATAACAAGTATTTATAACAGTTACACAGGATAACATTCAGCCTCTAGAGATGCTGTATCTTCCAGGTTTAGTGCCCCCTGCAGGCCTCGGGCAGTATTGTCTGTTAATGAGTTCTGGTTCTGGTATCAGACCAGTTTGGACCAGCAGGTCTAGAATCCAGCAGTTCCTGGTAAACCTTCAATCCTCCTCCAGAGAACCAGAAACACGTCTGACCAGCTAACAGCTGTTAGCTTAGTTAGCTCTGGTGTTTAAGGGGAGCTCAGGCTGAAGCGGCGCTCCGGGTCACATGACCAAATCAGAGATGGATCGACCCTCTGAGGTCGCAGAGGAGCATCGATACGCAGCAGGAGATGAAGATGGAGCTGAAAATGTGCTTATCTGAAACGAGGAAAACTTTGGGGTGAAAAAAAGTGGAGGTCTTCAACAGGGGGTCAGTGGCCCCTAGGGGTCCACAGAGGTACTGCATGGGGGTCGTTAGACTTTTTTATATTCCCTCCTGCAGTTTTTTCCACTAATTAAAATGTCTTTAAATCCACATTAACATGAATCCAACAGACTGCAGTAAACAGATAAATGGAGGCAGAAGATGTCTTTCAGTCATCAATGCTCACATTCAG
>NW_015151011.1:438473-440852 GCF_000732505.1 Cyprinodon variegatus | reverse complement strand
GACAACTCTTCACCTCTCCTCCTCCTCCTCCTCGTTTTCCTTTCTTCAGCTTCCATCTCCTCCTGCCTCCGTCACCAGGCAACTAGTCTCTCCACCCTTCCTCCACATGGTGTCCATCTCCTCACGTTGCCATTTGTTAAAGCATGGTGACCAAAAGCAAGCAGACAGTAGATAAACGTGGAGTAAAGACTAAATGCAGGCGAATGTGTTGATGCTGCGAGTATTTAACCATCAACCTTCATTAAAGACTAACTCCAACCTGCAAAGGCTAATATATAAATGTGGAATAAACCTACTAATTCAATCCATCCCCTTTTCAAAAAGATTGAAAAGATTCAACTCCCCAGAAAATACTTTTTAAAGCATCAGTTGTTTCCAGCTTTTTGAATTTTAACCCACGATGTTAATAAATAAGCATCCTGGTGTCAGTTTAACCTGAACCAGATGTCTGCTAAAGATCGAACATTTTTCAGATAAAGCAACAAGTTGGCCTGGTTGCTATGGTTACGGTTTGAAGGAAGGAAGGAAGTGAGGCTTTGTGAGCATCTTCATATCACGTGAGAAATCAGCAATAAGACCACAGTGAGTCATTAGTGAGCGGCCGTGAGCTTAAAGGAAACATTTGGTGGAACAGTGAGGAGACGTTTAAACAGCGTTAAAGGGAAGAAGACGTTTCTGCATCGCTGGTCTTCCTCAGAGCTTCAGGACGCTCCAACCTGCAGACGCTTCTACAGATTCAGATGATCTTAACCAGCCTGACTGGTTCAAGTCATTTTGGAGTGGTGCTCCCCCTACAGGACCTTCTGAGAATAACACTCTGAGCTCAGCTGCTCCTCGCCTGCAGCGGCACGCCGTTACGCTCAGTAGCTGGAAAACACAAACTATTACTAAACATCTGAAGGGGCGGGACATCAGAGGCGTAGCCAGGCAGTAACCAATGTACACTGAAGGGGGGTCAAAAACTAAAAGGCGCCAGAACCTCAGGGTCAATCTAAATGGAACGAACACAACATCCATATTTTCTCCAAGGTATCCAAGGGAAACCCGTGAATATCTTTTCCATTGTCATTACTTACCTACTTAAAATTGTTCTACATGAAATTAATATTTACGTGGACTAATATCTACATTGAGTTATTATTAAAGTAGTTACTTATCTATGATTTCACTGGAGACTCCTAGATGACTTGCAGAGACACATCAGTTTCTCTTTACCCCATATAACACACAATTTAGTTCTGAAGACAGCATGAATTCTGTATTTATCAACTTTAATGTTACTATTTTTATGTGTATAATTAACCACAGTGTTTTAGTTGCTAATAAATGAAAATTTTAAATGTTTAATAAGTTTGAACGTTCCCCTTGAGAGTATTACTACTGTCGCGGTCTGTTTTAGAGGGGGAAAAAATGGTGGGGGTGGCCACAGGGGTGGCCAATGATTGGCTAAGGGCCACCCCTGCCCCCCCATCTAGCTGCACCCCAGGCCAAAAGATAGGCACCAAAGTGTCATGGTCAATCTACAATGTTCCAACTGGAAAATTAACGAGCAAAACATCCATATTTTCTAAATAAAGACAAATTATGCTTTCCCACAGCCTTTGCTAAAAAAAAATAGGCGAATATATTCAAACATCGGTGCTTTCTAGATAAAAGGTTCGATTTCGGGGCAAATCTTGGGCGATCTTTTCCATTGTCATTATTTACCTACTTTTATCAGTAATCATTTTGCATAAAATTGACGTTCAGAGCATTAATATCTACTTAAATTGATTATTTAATAAGTTTTTATTAAAATAGTTATTCATCTATGATTTCACTGAAGGCTCCTAGATAACTTGCAGATGCACGTCATTTTCTCTTTACTCCATAAAACACAAAATCTATTTCTGCTTGAATTCTGTACTTATCTTTAATGTTACTATATTGATGTGCAATAATTAACCGCAGTGTTTTTGTTGTCAAGTAATTGTTAATATATGAAAAATTAAAATGTTTTGAATATTCCACTTGAGAGTATTACTGCTGCCACTGTCTGTATTAGAGGGAAATAAATGGCCAAGGATTGGCTAAGGGTGGCCATGGCCACCCCCCGGCCCCCCATCTAGCTCCGCCCCTGTGGGTCATATCTCTTTATTCAGACAAGGAGTAACCAATTAAAAATCAGCAGGTCCACATAAAGAAAATCATCAACCAGTAAAGTTCCAGAGACGTTTTTAATCATAATCTGTTACTTTAAACAGAATTTAACACTGAAATAAAATGCAGGTTTTTATGCATCTATGTTTGAATTTTTAAATAAAATAAAAAAATCGAAAATTTTTCCATTTTAAAATCTAAATTTTGAAGTAGAGAACAACAATCGTTCAGTTTGGTTTA
>NW_015151011.1:435137-435969 GCF_000732505.1 Cyprinodon variegatus | reverse complement strand
GAACCTTTGACTGATTTTGAGATGTTGTTTATCCCGGTCCTGTGTGACAGGCTGTCGGGAGGCGCATTGAAGCTAGAGACGTGGATCTGACCATTTTCTGACCATTTCTCGTTAAAAACAACTCATATAATCAACTCATATAATGTCACTGTTGTAACATCCAGTTTAATCGGCAGCTGTTGTTAACAAGATTGTAAAATAAATACGAGGTCTTTTTTACTATGTTTTAAACACCCAGAGCATCTTTCTTTTTCCAACTTCTGTCACTTAAGCCTGACAGAAATAAAAGTCACCAAACCCAGTTTTCCAGCTCGTAGAGTGAATTTATCATTTTTCATTACTGATATAAGAGGATGGAAACTGGCTGACAGCAGGACACAAATATTAAGACTTCCTGCAAAGATGAGACTGCAGACTTTCTGGTAAATCCAGTTCTAATGTAAAATATGACAGATGACTGGATTAAGGACATTTTTACTATACGACATGCAATCACACAATTTGAGAATATGGAAACAGCTGCTCTTTATTTCCTAAGATATGGGAGGAAGAGAGAATGGAGATTTCAGCTGCCTGAAATAATCTGTTCCTCGTCCGAAACATGGGAAGAAATTAATTCACCTGCAAATCTTTACCTGTGTTTATTCCTCTATTCATCAAACAACAAATTCTGTAGCATTGCTAGCATTTGGTAGCATATGGTAGCATATGGTAGCATTTGTTCCTTATTTCTCAGAGTTATGAAGGGGGAGTCATGTATATTAGCTGCCTGAAATAAGCTGCCTGTCTGCAGCCCCGGCCGCTGCAGACGGGCTAACGTTAGCCCGGCCGC
>NW_015151011.1:431731-433897 GCF_000732505.1 Cyprinodon variegatus | reverse complement strand
AAAACTAAGAGAAAGTCCAGTTGCCTCCAGTTTAGGGCCAGTTTTGCGGTTGCTATGACCCAGATGACTAACAATGTAAACAGGAATATCTGATTTATTTATTTGCTGTTTGGGTGTCACATCTAAGATGCTGGAGATAATCTGCAAACCTTCCAGATGCCTCTGAGAGGAGAATACATAAATAAACTTCTGCTTCGTCATTAAAACATCAGGAAACAGAGAGAAGCTGTCCTTCATGAAGAGACGTAATCCTGCTGTTTACGAGCAGGACCACATGCAGCAGAAACTGATTCCTTGTCCAGAACCAAAGCCGCCATTATTGATCTCAGTGCTTTCAGAGCCATCTCCAGAAGCAGAGCCGGGATTATCCGCTCTGATAAAAACCATTTCATTTGCTTAGTGTTCCCAAACTGCCTTCATTGCCACATACTCGCACTAAAAGGCTCTGTTGGAAATAAGTTAAAGCCTTTTCAGGTTCAGGGCTGAAGCATAATTGCTTTGTTGCTAAAGTATTCTCAGTCCTTTTTCTCCTTCTATGTCAACCCAGCTGGAAGTTATAAAGACTGACCAGCTGAGCCGAGCAACACACATTAGTTAACCTCGATGTGTCACAACATCTTCATCCTGCATCCAAAACGCAAACAGGAGAATAAAACTGAAACTGGAGTTTCACTGCAGAGACGGTTACTGATCTGTGTCTGGGTGCAAGCAAAGGGGTGAGTCACCGGGGGAGAGGCAGGGGACGCTCTGGACAGGCGGCCGGTCCGTCGAGGAGACCAATGAACCAATCAGGAGTACCCTGAGAAAACCTATGCATGAACGCAGAGAACATGAGTCCATGAAGCAAGACTTTAGGCTGGGAATTGAACCCAGAACCTTCCTGCTGCAAAGAAGCAAAATCTGAGTGAAAGTTTTAGTGTGAAGCAAAGATCATGAAGACCTGCAGCAGGAAGTGCAATGAAAGGTCCTTACAGAGCAGAAAAACATGACGGCCTTTTCACATTTATGTTTGTGAAAAAATAGATTTTTTAACAGATTCCAATAAATTATACTTTAGTTTATAGATGGAATGAGAAAAAAAATGCAACAGTTTTTTATGCATCTATGCTCTAAGGTTGTGTGACTGTTGACGGGTTTCTGCATTAAATAAGATGTTAAATAAGATGTTTTTCTTCAGAAAGAAATAAAATATTAGTTTACATTCTACAGATCATCCCTGCTGTTGTAGATTTCTGGGACTTGTTGGAGTCATGGCGACCAAAATGTAAATGTTCTTCTGTAAAACGAGACGTGAATTTGTTCAGGAATCAATGTGGGTTTCTGGATCCAGCGAAGCACATTTTCTCCGCCAACTAGTTTCTCTTTGACCGAAGCTCGCCTTCCTGCCAGAGCGTCGCCTCAGAAAGCCTCTGAGGAGCGTGAAGCCCCCTCCATCCAGTGGAAGTCTTATCCGTGCTTTAATGATCTTCTGGGTGTCGAATCCTGCTGTTTGTGGTCAATACCCTGCAGGAGTCTGAGAGGAGCCGGAGTCAGACAGCAGCAGAGAGTCAGAAGGAAAGGGCACGCTGGTTAGGGAGGCCGTCCTCCAGCCAAAAGGTCACCCACAATCATCACAGCCAAACACCTAACGGGAATCCTGCGTGTCTTTCTGGATAAACCTCAAGCTGAGGCTCTGGTTTTCAAAACGTCACCATGGTAACGGCTGATAAGCCTTATGAAACAGTTAAAGGTCTGCAAGCCTGGACACGAAAACTCCCCGATTATTGCTTCAGTCAGACTGAATCAGGACAAAGATTCAGGCTCTAAAAAACAGGTGAAGTTTGATTTAACATTTTAAAAAATTGGTCATAAACTGAGGAGTGGATTTAGGAGCAGAGGGAGATCATATAAAAACCCAGTTTTATATGATCTCTATGAATCTTCTTATTGTCATTTTGTATGTTTACAAAACCAAATTTTCTTTTAGTACAGCTTTAAGCAACATTTCTATAAAGTTCAGCAGTGATCAAATGTGTGGGAGAAAAAACATGATGCAAAAACGCTTTAATCTGGAAGTTCAGAGCATCAATAAATACGGTGCAAATCTGCAGTATTTAGGTTTGGTGTTATCAGTGTGATGCAGAGTCTGGGACATGATTTAGAGGGTTTTTTCTCAACTGTTCAGCA
>NW_015151011.1:429452-430477 GCF_000732505.1 Cyprinodon variegatus | reverse complement strand
ATGCATCATCATGACCATTATTTTGCACACCCCTAATATATATCCTTTGTCGTACCTTTAAGATCAGCATAACTGCAGGTAAATAAGATGATCTGACAGTGGAATGAGTGTTTCTCCCTATAAAATCTGATAATTAGTTATTATGCAGTTAAAATAAAATAGTTTTGTTGTTTTTTATGTAAATCATCTCATTCCGCTGACAAACAGTCTTACTTTCCCGCTCCAATCAAAGGAAAAATCCAATTATTTTAAGTACTTGCTTGAATTAGATTTTTTTGCAGTGCTTTAAAGTCAAGTAAAAAAGAATCAGCCTTTAAATTTAGACGCACTTACATGTTCTCTGCTTCATTTTGGTTAATGAATAATAACAGCGAGTAATTCTGTGTGTGATGAAGGACACTTTGGGTTTAATTGAACTAATCATTATATCCTGATCCATAAACCCAGCAGGAAAGAAGCTTCCTTTTCTTTCCTTCAGCAGCTCGGCGCTTGACAACCAGCCTCCCATGGCAATAAAAGACGTATCCGCTAATTACCTCAGCTCCTGTCATCTTTGTTTACAGAGTTATTTACCAATAAACAAACATCCGGAGTGTTTGACGGGTAAACAACGGACTAATTATCATCCCGGCGGAACGTATGGAGGGAACATTATGTCAGCGGAGGTGAAGAAGGAACAAGAGTGGAGCTCCAACGTCTTTGGAGAAGTTAAACACGACAGAACGATTCGTGCTAAAGACAAAAAAACTAATCAGTAAATAAAAAGCTTCCAACCCATAGATGTCTGGAAACTAAACTGGAAAAAATTATTTAATAACCTTGAAGTCAGATAATCAGATGATCCGTAATTGTGTTCAAGTCCAGGAAACACATGTCGTCTGTTTTTGAGTCGTCCAGGTTCAAGCCGGGCGTACGCTGTACGAATTTATTGCCATTTTCGGTCCGATTTTCCAGTCATGCAATAATTTTCCGACTTTTAGCCTGATGGTGCGTGGTGTAGCTGAACAGGGGGTAACGAGGGGCGA
>NW_015151011.1:425273-426844 GCF_000732505.1 Cyprinodon variegatus | reverse complement strand
TAAATTGCCCAAATATCCAAGGCAGCGCGTTTCACTCTAGTGAGCTTCATGTTCCTCTGCTACTGGTTTGGCTTCCAGATAGACGAGTCCCAGTAGCGCCATCTCACTGCGGAGCTGAGTCCCACCTGGTTTTTAGACGTAGAATGTGAACAGGTAGATCGCATCACAGCGTCGGGTCGCACAGCGTGAGAACAAACATAGGAAGCTGTGATGTAAACCCTGCGGTTTCATCGTACAGTCTGAGCTGTAGCTGCGAGCAACGATTGAAAAAATCGTACAGTGATTGGCTCGGCTATAGATGTCCAACAACTCCTGATTGGTCCAAACTGCTCAAGCCTGCAAATAACCGTCTATTTAAGCCTGAAACAAAAACAAACAGGGCCGACTTAAGGCCTGGTTATCCTCCAAAATTACGAGAATAAAGTCCTAATATTCCAAAAATAAGGTTATATTTTCTGTCATCTCTTCCCAGAATCCCTTTCTTCCCTAGAATGAGGAATGTGGAGCATCATGTGAAGTTCTACTTTAGCATCGGTTTGACCAATCAGGAAATCTTTTAGCAGCAGCATCAAACTGGGCAGGATGTCAAAGTGGACTCTGGTTGCTGATTGGTGGAGCTGGTCGGACATCATCTGGTGGGCGGAGCTCCAAGCTTTCTTTCTGAAACGGGTTGTTGAATGAGGACTTTATTCTTGTAATGTTACAACTTTGCTGTCTGCGCTGTTATTCCACGCCACGACGCCAGAGGGCCAATCAGGAACTAGCTGTGGGTCTAGATACGGCCGAAGCGGAGAGGAAGTGGGGGAAAGTTCGTGCGACAACGGAGGGACATGAGGGCCAAAAAGAGCGGGGATCCAGGTGGAAAAAGGGTCCCAGCGTTCTCACGCACCTCGCTCTGCTAGCTGCTCCATCTTCACCAGTCGTTTTCCACAATGGCGGTCAGACAAACAAAACAAGCCGGTAAGGAACCAAACAGGAAATACGCATAGAATAGAGCGGGGTAGATTTGACCAATCAGAGACCTCCTGTCTGCGATCACCTACAATTGTGGAGAGGTGCAGCACAGTGTCTGCGGAAGGGGGCGGGGCATATCTGCGTTAACTGGGACACACACAGACCACCTGGTTTCTACACATAAATCAGCTTTTCATGACAGTCTAAACAACTAAGATCCGATTTTTTCCAATGCGATCCAGGCCGCTTGGCTCTGTGGTCCTGAATCCGATTTGAACCCGATCTTCTCAAATGCGACCTCGCATTCATCCGACCTGAACGTCATTAATACCCAACAAAGGTCAAGGTTTAAGGTTGGTAAAGATCGCTAGATGAGCTCCAGCGCTAATATCTATGTTTACGTCCATAAACACGGAGCACGCTGGCTAGCTGCGGCGTCGATGCAGCTGTCTGAATGCAGTTCACGCAGGAGATCACACACAGGTCGCACATATTTGGAAATGTGAATGCAAAGAATCGGAACTGAGCATTAAAGGCGTACTATGCAACATTTTTCAGTTAATTAATGTGAGCCACAGGATCAGAAGTCTCGTGCATCGCGACAGTCGGTCTTGCTT
>NW_015151011.1:423153-424943 GCF_000732505.1 Cyprinodon variegatus | reverse complement strand
TATTCCTTTTTGCAACTTTTTGATCTTTATAACAGCTCTTGATGGGATTAAAACAAAGTTCGTCTCTATTTATGACACCAGAGAATGAGTTTGCTGCATCAGACTCTTGCAGGTTCAGCTCTCCAACAGATTCAAATGAGGTCAGATAGCGTTCTGCTGAAGGCTAAATGATTTGAATATAAAACATGCTGAGCCATGGGGACCTACGGTAGAAGTACGAGAAAATATCTCATTATTAATAATCTTTTTTAATAATCTTAATTATTAGATATTTTCTCGTTTTACAAGATAAGATCATATTGAGATCTTTTCTGCTAATTAACAGATCAGTATCTCATAATTATGAGAAAAGATTTCATAATTACGAGATACTGATCGTGTAATTATGATATAAGCTGTCTGATTTTTTTTCCTTTGGTGAATGCAGTATGTTTCAGCAGGAAACAGCATCAATGAAAGCGGGAAAAAGGAGCAAAACTTTGTTTCCATAAGCAAACTTTTTCCTTCCACTTAACTTTCCTCACTTCCTGTTAGATTCTGGGCTTTAAAAGCAAACTTCAGGCTTATCTTCTCCTAATCGCGTCTGTATTTGGACTGTTTGTGACTTTAATCATCTTAATGTCCAGAAAATCCAGAAGTTTCAGAGGTGTTGGTTTTTTAGAGCGAACAGTTAGAAGCAGTTAGAAGCATTAATGGCTGTTCTGCATGTTGTGTTTATCTCCAGCTCATGCAGGCTGTGCAGCCAGTAGAAGCTCTTCCATCTAACAGTGCTTTGCATGTGCAGCAGCTGATAGTGAAGCTCTGGAGGCTGCAGACTTTTCTGCTCCAGCAGCGCAGCCCTGCGCTCCCAGGCTATGACTCATCCCGGCTGCCAGTCACCGCTGCTGGACACGACCGGACCTCCTCACCGAGCAGGAGCCTAAACACCTGCCTGCTCCCCCCGCAGCAGAAAGCCTCACCTCTCTGTGATGAAACTACTCCGATGCTGCCGTCAGGTGCGCGCTGCTGCCGGGCCGCTGGCTCTCCTCTTCCCTCTCTCCTCCCGGACGTCGCATCGCCTCCCCGGTTGTGATGGACGGGAGGCTCCGCTGCTTCGGAGGAGGAGCGCTCGGTGGCTGAGGACCTCCGTGGGAGCAGCGGCTCTGATGGATGTGGCTCCTTTGGCTTCAGGGGTGGGGGACCGACGCTCACGATGCCTTCAGGGACTACACGTAAAGTCGGATTTCCAAGCTCTTTGCGAGAGATGCGCTTCTGTGTTACCATGGTGATTTAAAGGCACAGTGCTTTTGTCTTATTTTATAAGAGGGATCCATCCATGGCTGCTCAGTGGCGCAGTGGGTAGCACTGCTGCCTTGCAGCAAGAAGGTTCTGGGTTCAATTCCCGGGGTTTCTTTCTGCATGGGATTAGCATGTTCTCCCTGAGCATGCGTGGGTTCTCTCCGGGTACTCCAGCTTCCTCCCACTGTCCAAAAACCTGACTGTTAGGTTAAATGGCTTCTCTAAAATCTCCTTAGGTTTGAGTGTGAATGGTTGTTTGTCTCTATGTTGCTCTGTGATGGACTGGAGACCTGTCCAGGGGGGACCCGCCGACTTTACACGAGTTAATTTAGTGAATGGGATTGGTCGTTTAGCTAGGGGGCGGGATTGTTTTGACAGAAGGTGCTCAAGCAGGTTTGGTTGTGGCCGGTTTGTTGGAAGCATCTTGCTAACCAGTTAGCAACTTAGCACTAGCAGGTTCCCAATGGGAAATTCCATTGGGACCAAGTAGCACTAAATTGGTGACTTAGAAA
>NW_015151011.1:421400-422851 GCF_000732505.1 Cyprinodon variegatus | reverse complement strand
CAACCGTTGCGTATATTAGCTGCGACACATGAATCAAGATGCTAAGACCGAAAACATTTGATTGACAGATGACCGTTGATATATGATTGGCTGAATTTTGGTGTTCAGGCTGACGTAGAACTAACTGGCCTGCAGAAGATAATGGAAAAAAACACAGATTTTAAGACAGGATTTTTTTAAAGATAGAAATGTTCTAACTTTTGGGACAATATGGTCTGATAAAGATTATATTTATTATACATGTTTAAGCTAGAATGATTTGACATCTAAATATGATTTCCCTACAACTTTAACTTTTTTTTGGAATCTTCTTCTTCTTGTGTTTGTTTGGCAGTTGGCGAACCACTTTAGTTGTGCATCACCACCAACGACTAGGACAGAATGTGGAAAGTGATGGATTAAACTTTAAATATTATCCTGAAATAAAATGAAATTCTTTTAAACAATTTGGTCCTTTTTTAAAAATCTTAGATCCATGTATATCTGTTTGCTTCCTGAATATCTTTGCAATATATCAATTATATCAAATGTTTCCTTAATTTTCTCAAATTATTTTCTTGTGTAATTTCTTTGTATTTGATACTTTTGACAATCTAATATAACATTTCTATTGTTTCATTTTTCTCAAAATAATTCCATTTTCCTGTATTATGTTTTTACACTGTGAATTTAACCTATTTAATAACCTTCTGCCATGTTTTGTTTCCTCCAAATGATTTTTTGATAGCATAAAACTCTCTCTTTCTATCCCATCGTTTCTGCCATTCGTTCTTTAATTTTTGTTCGCCTCCTTCCTGGTCCCAGCTCCTAAAGAGGCCCCACTGGTTAGGAGTAAATGCCAAACACCTGTGGAGCCACACCTGCCATTCACAGCCTGCAGCCAGAGAGCAGCTAAAAAATAAACAACCTGCACACAGTCTGAGTATGACTAACCCCCCTTAATGGATGCCCCCTGCAGTCCATCCAGGAGAAGATGCAACGAAGATCAGAGATGGATCTAGAACAGAGGTGGACATTTCCAGTTGCTGATGGCCGTTATCCTGCAGCTTTTAGATTTGTTCTTGTCAAACACTCCTAAATGAAATAGCTGAATCGCCTCCTCAGTATGCTGCCAGTTTCTGTACTTTCTTAATCATCTAATTACTTGATTCAGGTATGTTGCACCAAGGACACCTCTAAAGGTTGCAGGATAGTGGTCCTCAGGAACTGGAATTTATATACAGGTATATAAATATATGGTCTGTTTTTTTTTTGTTTTTGTTTTTTTTGTTATTTATAAAATGACTCAAAAACTTTAAATTGATGAACTGGTATTCACTTGTATGTTTCAATAATTGCCTGAAATGAACAAACAAATAAATTATTGACAAAAAATGAATAAAAAGAAACTCTCGCTTTTCATGATTGAATTATTAAAAGGAACCACACATTTATTTTTTTATTTTGGGGGG
>NW_015151011.1:417764-421390 GCF_000732505.1 Cyprinodon variegatus | reverse complement strand
CAATTGTTTATCTTTTTTAGCCAATTCAAGTTTCATATTAAAATAAACTGAAATGTTGTAAAAATATTTTATGCACGAGTTTGGGGATGACAACTGATTTTCAAAACAACAATGGAATAAAATCTACGGAAGAGGATTAGGGCCACTGGGGGAAAAAAAAAAAGTTAACTGATTTTTAACGTTTATTTCAGTTTACTATGGGAAAAAATTCAGAATTCTGACTTTATTTTCTCAGAAGTCTGACTTTAATCTCAGAATACTGACTTTTTTCTCAGAATTCTGACTTTTTTCTCAGAATTCTGACTTTTTTCTCAGAATTCTGACTTTTTTCTCAGAATTCTGACTTTTTTCTCAAAATTCTGACTGAATTCTGACAATAAAAAAGTCAGAATTCTGAGAAAGTCCCATACTAAACTGAAATCAAATTTTAAAATCAGTAAACTTTTTTTTTTTTTTTTCCAGTGGCCCTAATCCTCCTCCGTAAAAAGCAGATAGGTTCAAACTAATTATTTATTTATTTGCAACCGTTATTAAACGTAATTTGCTCGGTTTCCACTTGGGGGCGGTAAACAAGTTTTGAGGGACCAAAGAAGAAGAAAGACACGCCTTTCCTGTCAGGAATTGGCCAATCAGGAGTCTCCATTCCGGACGGCGCTGTGCCTTGCTGTGCCGCTAAGCTAATTTTCTGGCAGAAAGCTAAAAACAAACCTCATAAACCAACCGCACCTTCTGGTTTCCTGCTCCGAACATCTCCAGGAGGATCAGGGTCGGACTTTAGTCCAGAACCGAACCATGGTTGGTGTTAAAGTGATCAGCAGCGACCCGGACTTCCAGCCGGAGTTAGCGGCCGCCGGCTCCAGGCTAGCCGTGGTGAAGTTCACAATGGCCGGGTAAGGATCCCCACACCCCCACTGGGAGCTGCTAACCGGGACCTGTCTGCCGGTTCTGGGAACCATAAAGACCCGGATGTAACAGATTGAAAGAACTAAATGATATGGCTGCTGTAGTAGATTTAATTAGATGTTCTTTGACCAATGCTGCTGTTAGCTGCTAGTAGCTAACTAGCTGTGCTGCTTACCATGACTGTGCACTATTACAGTAAGTTAGCTGCTGAAGTGCAGCGCTGCTATTACCAAAGAGCTTATTTAACATGTAATAATATGTTGATAAAAGCTGTAAAACAAATAGTCGATAGAAAAGTTCAACCAGTCCCTTTAAAACGATCAAAGATTCCCGCTTTGATTAATAACTTCTAAACTTTTCCACACTTCCAGTGAGGTAAAGCCTCTGAGACTCAGCTGGGAAATGAAACTGCCATTATAATATTACAAAATGATTAGTATTGAACCGATACCGATGCCAGTATCGGGCGGGGCCCCGATCCAGCACTAACCTGGTATCGGTATCGCCGGTTACCAACCAATAGGGCACCGATATCATTCTGAGAGGCTAAAGTTTCTTCAACTATTGTCTCCCATTCCAGGGAGGAAATAAAAAGTTCTACTGATTCACTTTGTTTTAGTCTTTTTCCTGCTTCACAAAGGAAGGCAGCAGCTTGAAGCCATGATGGTGATTATTTTATATCCCAGTAGTCTGCAGTTCTTCATAGATACACACATCAACCTCAAACAGGTGGTATCGGTACGGGCCAAACTGACCAGCCAGGTATCGGGGCCAAAAATGGAGTCGGCTCAACACTAAAAATAATGAGCGTTTAGAAATATTCCACCTTGAATTGATATTATTTAAACACCTGTTTAGCTTATTGCTCTGCTCCATCCTGGTTAGAGATCTGATCATATTTACCAATTTCTTTCAATTTGTTTGGATTGTTCTTGTTCTTTATGGCTTTATGCTCAGAAACCAGGTCGTCTGCGTGTTTGTCGCAGTTAATATCAGATATGCCTCTCTGATTGGTCAGTTCTCCATCCGCTCTACACTATATTTCCTGATTGGTCCCTAATGGCTGAAACTCTGGCTGTAGCTCCGCCCAAAGCGCCTGGCACACCTCAGACTCTATCCCAGACGCCGTGCAGGACGCTAGTTTGTAGCTCTGAACGACGGTCTGTTGGTTTGCACCCAAAGTCAAAACACGCAGCCCCACGGCCGGTCTTTGGGGAACACTCAGGGGTGAAGTGTGTGTCGTCTGGCGTTGGATGAGGGGTTGTAGACGGTGAACAAGCTCATCAAACCGACACACGGACGCCCATAATCCTAGCTAGTTCCTGATTGGCCCTCTGGCGCTGTGGCGTGGAAGAACAGCGCAGACCACGCTTCAATATTTAGCATAAATCAAAGACATCTGCGTCATACACTGCTGCCGGAGGATAACCAGCCCTTTAGAGAACCAATGCATGACGCGGCCACCACCGTGCTTCTTGTAGATATGGGTTTTTAACTTTTATGGAAATATCACAAACAAAATCAGCCCCAGTTTCGTTAGACCGTAAAACATAATTCCATCTACTTATACTAGAATTAATCGTGTTTTTGTAAAAGTTACTGAGGCTTGGATGTTTATGAGAAAAGGGTTCAGACTGGACTGAAGATTCCTACGTCAACCACCTGCCTAAACTCTGCTGTGGCCGCTCCTTAAACCATAAAAATATGTTAAAATCTGACATTTATAGTCTATAATCTACATCCAAACAGCTCGTTTGGGATCAGATCGGATCAGAGGTGAAGAAAGGTCTGAATTTGGCTCATTTTATGACATCAGAGTTAAGCAGAGGAGGTTTTAACCTGATTTTCTCCCTTCTTTCTGCAGCTGTCGGCCCTGCATCAGAATAGCTCCAGCCTTCAACATGTTCAGCAACAAATATCCTCAGGTGGTCTTCCTGGAGGTGGACGTTCATGTCTGCCAGGTAAATCCTTCACTCTCATCGTTTATTCTTTTATTTCTGGTTCTGTGGTGCTAGAAGCCGCTGTCTGCAGCAGTCAGTTTGAATGTGATGTGGAGTTTCTCTCATCCAAAGAGCCTCAAATATACCTACAGCACCGACATTTTGTTTAGTTTTAGGAGAGTCTGGGACGTCAGGCAGACGCTGGATAAATCTGGAAGGTGGAACAGGAGCCTAACTTTATAAAACCAGTTGGGACGCCTGTTTGGGCTAGTTTTCCTGTTGGATCAGCCAACTGTAACCATCTTCCAACTATTCAGGTTGATTAGTATTATTAGGAACCAAACAGGCCCAGATCATGACACTGCCACCAACATGTTCTCCATCTTTACCTCATCTGGCCGTGGATCTTTTCTCTAGAAGACATTTTTCTCGTCTGTGTAGATGGATGCACGTTTCTGCAGGGCGAAGGCGCTGAAGATGGAGGATGATGAAGGTGTGTTGGAGCCAGAATGATGAAGATGTAAAACCTGCTTCACCCTGGATGGCAGCGCCGAGGTTCTAGCAGCTTTCTTCATGTTGGCGGCTTCCTGATCGTCCCTGAACCGTTTCTTTTCATCCGTTGGAGACATTTGGTCAGATTTTGGAAATTTAGGATAACTGGAAATTTCAACAGGGCAGTGATTCACAATTCAATTCTATTCAGTGTATTTCTATAGCTCCAATTCACATCATGTCATCTCAGGTCACTTTCCAGTTCAACCAGATCATACATATCAACCTATT
>NW_015151011.1:415803-417369 GCF_000732505.1 Cyprinodon variegatus | reverse complement strand
AGTCAGAGAAACAGGACTACACTGGAAAACAGGCCAAGCTCCAACATGGTGCAGAAAGCTAAAGTGGTTTAGGAACTGATCGATCAGGCTAAAGTCCTCCCCGATGCTCCACAGACTGAAGCGCAGCAACAGGAACTGATTGGTTCTTGTTTTTCTTCTCTAGGGAACCGCGGCGGCCAACAACATCTCAGCGACGCCCAGCTTCCTGTTCTTCAGGAACCGGGTTCGGGTGGATCAGTATCAGGGAGCAGACGCCGCGGGCCTGGAGGAGAAGATCAAACAGCACACAGAGAACGACCCGGGAAACAGCGAGGACTCCGACATTCCCAAGGGATACGTGAGTTCAAACACTCGCCTCCAGATTGTGCCATGGCCCAGCTGTGCTGGTTGCTGGGAGACCGAGAGAAGCTGGAATCTTTCTGGCTGCTGTTTAAATATGAAACGTTTCACAATGTGAGACCGAAGAGGATTCATTGATTTCATGAATATTTTCTTTGAAGGAAAAGTCTGGTCAGCAATGAATAATCAATTTATTATTTAAACCTAAAACTAGCAGATAAAGGAATGAAGTTCAAACTTAAAGTGCTCTTAACTTGTTTAATAAATTATATCATTACATTATATCTATTGATTATCGATTATGTCTTAAAAAAAGGGGGGGGGTATAAAGAAGTGAGAAATAATTGAATCAGACCTCTCCTTCCTATAAAATAAAGATAAACGATTTCCTCCGATTATAAATAAGATAAAAGTGAATTTTCTCAGTTTAATGAGGTTAATCAGAATATTTAAAATGGTTATTGATTTCAGATTTAATGGAAGATTGATGTTGATTCATTTTACTTTATTTACTTTGATGTTTGAGTCTAGCTTTAGCTTCAGATAAAATGTGAAAATGTAATCTGAGCCTTAAAGGAAAAGTCTAATCAGCAGGAATAATCAATAGTTTGTTATTTATACCTAAAACTAATACGTTTGCAAACATGGATGCCTCCAGTAAAGCACATTCACATGAAAATTACTCTGAATTAAAAACACTGATCATTTATTGAACAGGATGGAATCATTTTATTACTTTTATGTCACTAGTGGCTCATTTTTTTTGGACGGTAGGCTGACAGGAAAGGGAATGAGAGACATGCGGCAAAGGACCACAGGTTGGACTCGAACCCGGGGTCGTTTGTGCTAACCACTGCGCCGCTGAAGCACGCTCCAATGATTTCATACTTAAAGTAGTTTCAGAACTTTGCATTCTGAATGTGAGCAGACTTTTCCTTTAAACAGTCCCAGTTCAACTCAGAGTTTGGATGTTTGGTTTTAAAATCACCCAGAAACCTGAACTCACCTTGATTCTCCTGCTAAAAACTAGCCTGGGTGCCATTCCGAACTTAGTCCCGCCCACAACGTTTGAGGTCGGGAAGTTCGGTCTGGCATTGCTCAATAGTATCGCGAGTATGCTAGCACAATATCTGGCGGGCCAATCAAATTGTCAGGGCGGGCTTTATACGATGATGGACAGATGATCAACAGTAACGTAATCAACCACGTGACCAAAGCGCGCTTGGG
>NW_015151011.1:398870-412657 GCF_000732505.1 Cyprinodon variegatus | reverse complement strand
CCTGGAACTAAACGCTATTTCTGACATTTTGAAAATGTTTGAGTTCATGGAAATTTATGATTTTTTTTTTGTCTATTTTAATATGGTGTGCTGGAGGTCAAACAAAGATTTATTATGTTTCCACAATGCTGTAAACATTTGTATAATAAATAAATGCAAACATTTCCTTTAATGAAAGCTTGCGTCACAGCCATAGAGGTCAGAGGTCAGAGCCTGCAGCAGGTTTCAGCGCGGCGCCGGGCAGGTGGCTGATGTAAACAAAGCGGTGGGCGTGTCTCAGGCCGTGGAGGCCAAAGGGGAAAAAGGAAGATAGTTGATGAGAACAGAGGATTCAGAGAAGGATGGAGCGAATCGTTTGCTTTCATTACTAATGAGGAAGGATTGTCTGCATGTTTGCTTTGGAAGGAGAAGCTATCAAATAATAAAAAGATTAATTAGGAAAGGCTTTTCCAGGGACGGCTAAATCTGCAGGACCCCACCAGGTGGGAGGGAGAGAAAAAGAGTACAATCGCAAACTTCTGGATAAATTAGAGATCATCACCTCACCTCATGCTGCCGTGTGACATTTGTTTCAGGATCGACCTTTAATCATGAATGATTATTTTATATTTAAGGCTACGTAGTCATTTTTTATAGCGGGCTAACACACTTAGAGCTACTCTCAGAGAAGACTTTCACATTTTTGCGGCTCCAGACGGATTTATTTTTTGTTTTTTTCATCCAAAGTGGCTCTTTGAGCAGTTTGAGTTTCCGCGTCGCTACCCGATCCGTCCTGCACAAACAGATATACATCCAGGCTTTCATAAATAATGTAATTATGGTTTAAAAATTACTTATTTCTATCCTTTACTCTCTAAATAATGCTAAAACACATCTTTATAAAATGTTTTATGACTTTTCTGAGACAATTTTGATGTTTTTCCATTTTCTCCGTTTAACAGCTTCTCTGATGTCATTATGGGACACAATCAGAGTTGTAAATCTCATTAAACCACGTGTATCTGCATTCTAGTTGTTTCTTTATTTAGATTATGCACTATATAGCATAATGTTAACATGAAAGGAAAGCATAAAACTCAAAAAGACGAGATTTATGTTTAAATCCACAGCTGATAAAGTTAGCTCCTGGACGTAGCGTAGCATCCCATTTCCTGTGCAGATCAGGAGCAGAGGGATAAAACAGAAATGATTTTAAGGCTTTATGTTCTCAGGAAATACATTATTAACCTTTAACACGTTATAGTTTAGTACATTTACTATTTTGGGGGAGGAAAAAACATCATTTAGGTCTTTTTTTTTTTAATAAAAATCGAGGGCAACTGGGATGAATATCTGGAGGCGCAGATGAGCTGATGATGCAGGACGGATCGGGTAGCGACACGGCTAACCTCTGCTCTATATGAGGCGGTAAAGTTAATAGAGAAAAGAATTCAGTTAGCATAGAGCTGCAATAACTAAACAGGCCAGCAGGAGGCAGATGGGCTCAGCAGAGGTGAGGAAGGGTTATGATCAGCCGTGAATGAAGGATGTCTGTAGAAAGACGTCTTTCTCTGCATCAGAGAAACACCCACCATCATCATCATCATCCAGCGTCTAACCGAGCCCCCCCCCCCTTCCTCTCTTCTCTAGTTGTTTGTCAAGTCAAACCAGGGAGAGGAGGAGACGACAAAGATCAACTACCTGACGTTCATCGGCACCCCGGTTCAGGCCACTAACATGAACGACTTCAAGAGGGTAAGGAAGCGCCGCCGCCGCCGGCCCGTCATCCAGGCGTTTGGAGCGTCTGCCTCATCAGTCACCTGTTCCCCCTGCAGGTCGTCGGGAAGAAAGGCGAGAGTCACTGAGCAGCAGAACCCAGTCCAGGGAGGATGAGGAGAAGAGGAAGAGGCTGCGGGAGGAAACCATCCGCAGCGACCGCCATCTTCCCTCCTGCTGCGGCGTTCAGACCTCATTTATATTGTAACTCTGTTGAAATCGCTGTAAATAAAATCCAACCCTTTTTCAAAGGCACCATCTTTCAGGTGGCTTGATTCAGAGCAGCAGACCTAAAATGCTTTTAACACCTTTAATAAATAATAGAATTACATCGATTATGTCTTAAAAAAGATATAAAGAAGTGAGAAATAATTTAATCATTCCTCTCCTTCCTATAAAATAAAGATTAACAACTTGTTCTGATATAAATACGATAAAAATGATCCATTAAAAGTGAATCTTCTCAGTTTAATGAGATAAATCAGAATATTTAAAAGGTTATAGATTTCAGACTAGATGGAAGTTTGATGCTGATTCATTTCTTTTTTTATTAACTTTGATGTTTGAGTCTCAGTGAATAAAAACCTTGTTTAGCTTCAGATAAAATGTGAAAATGTCATCTGAGCCTTAAAACAAGGTTTCACTTGGGGGGGGGGGGGGTCCTTATTCTCCGCTTTCCTTGGCTGATCTCTATCAATTCCCATCTAAACATCAATATTTGTACTAAAATATTCTTTCTGTGATGATTTATGGACATTAAGATCTAAAGAGAGGCGCCATCTGCTGGTCAGATGCTGTAATTCAGTAAAGGGATAAAGTCGGAGTAAAATAATGTGCAAGAGGGCTGGAAGTTGAAGGGGATTCTGCTGGGAGTTGCAGGGAAGTCGGCTGCCATTCAGCTGGTGTGTTACTGGGAGGGGCCATTTTAAATGGCTGCTGCTGCATGATGCCCAAGTTGCTGAGATGAGGTAAACTTTGACCTTTCTTCATGGCGTAGAGCAGAGAAACTGTTCTGAGTGGTTAATAATGTATCGCTAAGCGTTCTCTCCTGTTGTATTTTTACACAATGGAGGCTTCAAATCGCGGATCGTTTTCTTCCTCCAGCGTTTAACTGGTCCTGATGGGACTGAAAGCCCCTTCCAGGATACCGAGGAGATCCTAAAGGCGTGAGCTGCAGCTGGAGGCAGAGCGTCACAATCCTCAACACTAGAGATCCAGAACATCTAGAACTGGCACGGTTCTGTGGGGGTCAAGTTCTGAGGGATTTGGAAATCCGTTCTGTTCGTGGAAAGTTTAGTTGAAGGAAAAACTGCTGAAAAGACGAAGCAGCGGCTAGAAAAACTGAAGCCTTGAGAGGATTTTTAAGCAAAGTCATCCAAGAATTTAAGCTTCACAATGAAGGCGAATACGACCGATTCGGACAAACGTACTCAGCGATATTCGAGTAAAAGTTTTGGGGAAAAAAAGGAGTATTTCCAAAAAAGTTAAAATCAATCCACTGAACTTTGTTCCAAAGATTGAAGACGTTTCTCTTCCCATCCAGGAAGATGATTCAATTCAAAATGTCTTTTTTGGAATGAATATAACCTTGATGACTTAGAATCTTCTCCAGCATTAAACCTTAAGGAGTATTTTTACTGCACTGCTCGTCTGGCTTTAACTTTGGTAATATTGTTGTGAAGTATCACTAATTTTCCTTCAGTAAAAATCTGGTTACTTTTCTACACAGTTACAGGAAACAGCAGCTTCTATCAGTGGAGGTTCTATAATCTGTTCTGACATATAAACAGTTCTCAGGGTCAGGTTTGGCTTTATGTTTTATGGAGAAGGGAAAACAGATCAAGCATGAAGTAGTTATTTTATTATTAGATTTTTTGTATTTTATATGTATTGTAGAACTCTTTGTTCTGTCAGAGCTGACAGTTTCCTGAATCTGTCCCCAAACTAGAAAACCAACCAGGATTCATGGAGATGTGGCTGCAGAGCTGCAGAAGTCCTGCTCCCATAAAGATCTCACAGCTGCTCAGTCATTTTATGCTCCTTTGGATTGAAAACATCAATATTTAGAAATAATAATAATAAAAAAAAAGGTTTTTGATTTGTTTTTGAGAACATTTCCAACATTAGAGCCTGGTGCTCTGTATCTACAACTAAATAGTAAAATTTTACCCACATATTCCAACTGTTATACATTCTTATAAACTAATAAATCATCATTTGGTCCTTATTGCTCGGTAATCAGCCCTGTTCTGCTTGAGCAGCGTTCGTTCCTCCTTAGTTACAATCATGGAGTCTAAACTAATTACAGACACTTTGGTTAAACAGTAACATGTTATAAACCTGAGAAAGAATGTCTGCTCTACAAACCTCCTCATGCAGGGGAATTATGAGGCCTTACAGGAGAAACAGGCTGAGTGGAAACTTTTATAGTGACTAAATAGGATAAATTAATATATAAAATAAGAGAAACTAAATGTTCTGACTACAGGTGATAATTTTGAATGTTTCTTTAATGACCTCTGGCTGTGGACAGCAGAGGGCGCTGTAGTTCAGCGGTTTTTATTTTCCTTTTTTTTTTTACTTAGCACATGTTGAGAAAAAGAAAACAAATGATTAAAATATCTGAAATCATATCTTGGATTGTTGGATTAGAGCTGGAATCTCTGAATTATTGGAAAACATTTAGTTCCTCCCTCCTCTTTCTGTCAAAGTCCACTGATCTCTGTTTATTCCCTGATTAGTAGAACAGGTTAAAGTGAAGCCACCAGCAGCCATATTGGTACTCCCTAGTTAGACCAGGCTCAGTGTAAACAATCTGTGCTCTGCAGCATCGAACAGCGAGGATGTTCTCACTTTCAGGGACTGAAGACTTTTAAAATAAAGATAAATTCATCACTTTGACACAGACCCGCTGTTTCATAGCATCAGTAGATTACTTTGACTAGGCCCATTACATTGCAGAGTCATTATGAAGTCTATAAATCATGTAATATAACATATTATACAAATTAATCACAATAAAATTAATGTGTTAATGGAGCAGAATAATACAGATGAGCCAAAAGTGATAAATTGATGATGTAATAAACATGGATTTTATTACATTGTTATAGGTATTACATATTACATGTCTGCTAATGCATGTTATATATATATATATATATATATATATATATATATATATATATATATGGATTTAGATATGCATATATATGGATGTTGATATGCATATATATATCTATTAATATATAGATAGATATAAATGGATTTATTGCTTAGTTCATCCACTGACTGGGAAATGACCAGTGGAACGTCTTCCTGAGGCCAGAAACCTGCTGGTTTTAGCATCCAGATGCTGCACAGGGAGGCATTCTGACGGTGCGTCTCCGTGGGAGTGGGGAGTACCAAGATGGCGGACTGTGGATTCACTTTTTTCAAGAGACTCTCCTGTTTTCTTTTAATAAAAAAAAAAAAAAGAATTAATCATAATCTCTGTCCCTTATTTGTCTCATTTCTATGCTGAAGTTCTTTCCAGGCGGTGTAGAATCTATAGCAGGTAGTTCTACGCATCAATACATCAGAAGTTTTCTGAAAGTTAAAGGTTCTTTAAAATTAGACCGAAATTATCTAATATTAGAATATCTTATTTGTATTTTTGAGTACTCATGTACTTTCAATAGAGAGTTTTTCTCTGTAGTAGATGTTTGACTGAGTAACTTTTATTTGCAGTAATTTTACTGCAGTAGTACTATTGAGTACTTCACCCCCCGCTGCTGCTGCCACATAGATCCAAACAGGAAGTGGAAGTGTAGCTGTGACCTAAGCAGAGAAGCGTCTCCTGCCTGTTTGGGCCTGTTTTCAGTCCTGGGGACTCGCTCTGTAAAGGAGGAACCAACCAGTTCCTGTTTGCAGCGTTTCTTCTCCTCTCTGATCCTCAGACCTTCATTAAACCTCATTCCAGTCTGCAGGTTGGGCCTCGCTGATGCCTGGAGAGCTTCAGATTCCTGCAGCGGTTTTCCTTTCACAGATACTGAGATCTGGTTTCCTGTTAAGAACCGATGCAGGTTGAATGGCAGCGGTTTCTGCCGACCTTCAGCAGAACTTTGAGGAACCCAAACAGCAGCGTGGAGGTCGTCCCTCTGCTGGTTTATTGTTTCCTCACACAAAGAGAAAACCTGAGAGCCATCAGGCCTCCCCTCCCTCCACACCGCTTGTTTACCCTCCTCTTGGTTTCTGTCCTTCTTGTTTTCTTTGTTTCACTTCTGAATCTGAGGAGCCCAGCGATGCCAGTCAGTCCTGTAAACTGGTTCCAGCTGGAGTCCAGTCTCCATGTTTTAATGGAGCGCTGCAGGAGGGGAGTGTTGCTGTGGATCCAGGTCTGACCGGTTATTTCAGACCTCTCAGTAATGAGTTCATCTCTGCCAGGCGCAGCCCTCCAGTCTGACTCGGAGCCAAACTGGTTTGTGACACGAATGCAGCTCTGAGCTGACAGGACCTGCAGGGTTTCTGGGCCTGACAGGACCTGCAGGATCAGCGCAGGGAGGACAGTTTGATAGGAGGAGGAAGAAACCGTCCTAACGCACAAACAGCGTAACCAAAACACGTCTGAAACAAAGATTCTCGATACTGTGCGGCGTCACAACATCTGATAAAGAAAAGCAAACACCCCTCAGACCAGTTAATACATTATCATCTATGAGAACAAACTGGAGATATGAGACTGAATCAGAGTCCAACTCATTTAAACTTTAAATCTCAACCTTTAAACTGCAGGACAGAAGGTAAGAAAAATGTCTGGTTGGTGCGTTTGATCCCCGTTAGATTTATGGAGGAGGTGTTACTGCAGCGCAGCAGCTACAGATTATTCCATTAATCCAACTGTTCTTTTTTTAATCAGTCAAAAAGTACTTTAGAGTAAATTTATAAAAATTTCAAAAAGAGGTTTGAGGAAAATAACATTTGTTTCCTTTTATCATTTATATTATTGATTATATATTACTAAATATCTACTAGAACTAAAATCAGATCAACGAATCCAAGTTTAAATTCTGCTTCTTTTCTGTGAATCTGCCCTAAAATAAAGGAAAGATTAAATGTTGTAGAATATATGACTTTATTATCTTTGTATAAAACAATATTTATTCAGTTAACTTTTATTTATAGAGAACTTTACAAACAAAAGGGCAGAATGGGTTCATTTTTAAAATAGGCTTAAAAACTGACCAAAAAGATTCAAACGCCTAAAAAAAAAACTAAAACAGGAAGAAAAATCAAAGGAGATTAAAATGTTCTGACTGATCAGATCAGACTGATTGATCGGTCAGAATCAATCCGATCTGATCGATCCGTTATGACCGATCAGCTCTGACCGATCAGTCAGAGCCGATCGGTCAGAATCGATCGGTTCTGATCGATCTTGCACCGTTTGAACAGTGTTTTTTCAGATCCTTTATCATCCCGTTTCCTCTCTAACAATCTGAATAATGTTCTGATGAAAGAATCGCTGCTTCAGCCTCAATTTTTGAGCTGAAAAACTCAAATAAGAATCAAAGTGTTCAGATCAGACCCGCGGAGGCCGATCAGATCCAGACCTGCGGAGGCCGATCAGATCCAGACCCGCGGAGGCCGATCAGATCCAGCTGGGATCTAAAACCGATGAGATTTATGTTTGAGTAAAGCGGCGATGGACGATGATCTGGAGACTTTCACCATCTGGGCCACCGTCCGCGGCCTCTGAGCCGAGGAGGCCGACGACAGGTGATGGCGCCGGCGCTGCTTTGGCGGCTTCCACTCGGGCTCGCTGCTCCCCGCCTCCTCGACCAGCGCGGCTTTAGGCGGCGCCCCGAGCAGCTGCAGGATGTCCGGCGATCTGTCGCTCAGGTACTGCCAGGGCTTCTTCCCCGCCATGTCCCTCAGCTTCACGTTGGCGCCGAACTTCTTCACCAGTAAGCGGATAATGTTCTTGTGGCCGTGGATGGCGGCGATGTGGAGCGGGGTCTGACCGCCCATGGACTTGGCGTCGATGTCGAAGGTCAGGCCTTTCTGCTCCACTCCGTACCTGAAACCAAGAGCAGAGCAGCTGAAGCTTCCGGTCCGGCTGACCCAAATATCCACACAACAGGGAACCGGTGATGGATCAGTACCATCGCCGTCGGATGTCAGGATGCCGCCGCTCCTCCCTGAATCTTTAAAGGACATTTATTGCTTTATAGATGCTGCATAGAAAGTTTTTTATATTTGTTCTTTCTCTGCTTCTACCACAGATGATACATTTTGGGTCTATTCAGAACCAGAGATGGAAAATCCAATCCCAGAATGCACCGCCATGTTTTCCTCCATCCTGGTCACATTAACAGTCTCTGCTGCAGACCTGGACCTGATCTCTGTACAGATGTTTTACTTCCTGGACCTGGATTGCTATGGAAACGGGTCCATCAAGGTGACAGGAGACAGCGAAGGCTGCCTGATATAACCAACTGGAAGTCGTTTTGAAAAGGGGAGCTGTGAAAATTTGTTTTTTTTTTGGACAAATCCAATCATGCTAGGTTGGGTTGCAGGTGCTGCGGCTGGGCCTACCTGTGCAGCTGCCATCAGAGGCGGGCAGACAGTCCCCTGACTCCGTCTGCTCTCCGTTGTCGTGGATTTTTTCCCCCCAAAAACCTAAAATGTGTTTCTGTGCCGTTTTTTGTCATTAGACTATGTAAATTTACTTGTCTGCTGCCACGAGCGGGATACCTCTTCGGTAACCATTAAGCTTGCGTGACGTTGCCATGGCAATGTAACTTCAGTGAACTTGCATTGATTAGGCCTCAAAATAATTTAATTAAAGTCGTAGGAAGCGGCTGTTCCAACCGTTTCATTTCCGAATTCTTCCAGTGGTGCCCGACTTTACACGAGTGAATAAAGTGAATGTGATTGGTCGATTATCAAGGGGGCGGGATTGTTGTGGCAGAAGGTTCGCAAGCAAGTTTGGTTGTGGCCGGTTTGTGGGAAGCATCTTGCTAACCAGTTAGCATCTTAGTGCTAGCAGGTTCCCAAAGGAGGACGATGACTGACAGCTTAGGCACCTGGAGAGAAATGTTTCCAAATGTTGCATTCAGGAATCGTAGGAAATTAAAGAACAACCTGGAAATAATCCATGGAGCTGAATTGGGACCATAAAGTTTGTTCAAAAAATGTTTTTTTAATAAAAAAGAATTATTTGAAACTGAAAAGAAAATTGAAAACTGGAAAAAAAAGATTTTAAAATGAAAAAAAAAACTAGATATTTTTTTCTATTTGAAAGAGCTGTGGGGGCGGGGCTTAGATGACGGGAATATTTTGTCCAGGCGTTAGTCAGTCATCAATTCACTCCACAGGTAATTTAAGCCCCGCCCCCACCGTCGTTTAAAACAGAAAAAAAATTAATAATTAGTTAATTATAATTATTAAAATTTTGTTTTCAGACTGACTGGATGGTCTGGTTGAACTGGAAAGTGCCTTGACGTGTGTTGTGAATTAGCGGTATAGAAATAAACTGAATTTAATTTAATATTTCAGTTCAAAATATTATTTTGCTTCTCAAAGAACTTTTTTCAGTAAAAAAAAAAAAAAAAAAAAGTTTAGATTTCTTTTCCAAAATAATTTTTCGAAACTTTATGGCCCTTATTTAGCTCCATATATCATCATATGGGTCTAAAAGCAGCCAAACCTGTCAGAGATCAAATTTAGAAGATAAAAAATAATCCTCTCAGCTGAAAGTTTCTGTTTTCCTTCTGATTTAGAATTAAACATCATTTCCTGCAGTCCAGTTCTTCTCCTGCTTTGCGTAATCCCAAACATCACCTGTGCGTCTCAGAGCTCCAGAGAGCAGCTTACCACAGGGTGTTGAGGACTCGGTGGTCGCCATGTTTGGCGATCCAGTGCAGCACGGTGAAGCCGGAGATGAAGTCCTGCTTGTTGAGCAGCGAGGCGTCGTCTCTGAACAGCGTGTAGATGTCGGGCCAGGCGCCCGCCGCGCCCTTCACCATCCAGGCGTGCTCGTTGGCATCCAGAGGAAGCGGCGACTGTGGACCAGAAAAAAAAAAACGTCAGACAGAAACACGGTTTGAGAGCTTTCCAAACATCCTATAGGATTTTGGCTTCTGCTTCCTGATAGGCCACCTTCCCAGCAGAGCCCGCCTCCTGCAGTCTGACATCTCTAAGATCTGTTCCTCTGACTCCAGATCTAAACCATCTGGAAGAAGTCAGAGGGAGTCCTCCCTCACCTCCATTTTTGTTCTGTTCTTTTTGTGCAGTAGTAACAGTGCCGCAGCATGATGCTGTCACCGCCGTGCATGACCTTTGCATCACCCAAACTAAAAAATCTCATCCTGCAAAAAACATCCATTGTGAAGAAATGACACAAATGAGACATTTCAAATTCAAGCCCACCTCTCCAGCATAGTGAAGGTTCCTCTTGACTTCCTTCCTCCCCTCTACCTCCATCTTGGCCACAGGGCTGGGACAGCGAGGCGGCGTAGCGCAGGACGACAGCGACGAGGATGACAGGTGGTGGGGAAGGCTCAGCGACGAGGAGATCCGCTGCAGGCGCTGCAGTCTGGCGGCCTCGATCTCTGAGCAGGGTTTCTCCAGGTGGAGATGGTCCAGGTCGGTTCCCAAGCTCTGACAATTGCGGTTCCTGAGCCGGCTGCTCATCTGCCGAGCCGCGGATGGGCGGAGCTTCACATGTGGGGAGTTGATGGAGCCTTCGCTGGACTCTGCATCGTCATACAGATCAGCTGCAGGATGGAGGAAACTTTCAATTCTTTATTTACTACAGATATAAAGAACATTCTTTTAGTTTTTATCTTAGAATGAAAACAAATATTGACTTAAAATTTTAAAATCAGGAAAACTTTTTTAAATCCAAACATCTGCTGATCTGGGCTGCAGCACCGAGGCTGCAAACCTATTGTTGTCATGGAAACATCAGCGCGTTAAGAACATGCAGTGTGGCTTCAGAGTCTGACGACATCGACAACGTTAGCCAAGATGTTCCGGATCGTTTGTTGAGAAGGACCGCCTCTTTTTCTGAGGCTGGAGATCCGGAAATCACTCTGGAAGAACTTCAAGAAGAACCCGGAACCCTAAAGGTCCTCCATAGCTGAGCAGAGGTAACCTAACCGGCTCCGTAGAGAGGAAGCCTGAAGTCAACCTTCTTCTCCTGAGGTGGGGGCATCTTCTCTCGGATGGAGCGTCTCTGGGTCAGAACCAGGATCCGGATCACTAATCCAGATTTTTCTAATAAAAACTGATCAGGAATGAATTCAGATCAACAGAATAAAGTCCAGAAGTTTTACACAAACTTCAGCAGATGTGAACTGATCTATGATCAAAGGAAGAAGACGCCCCCTTTGCTCTGCTAAAATACAGGACAGACACCTGAAACTCACAACAAACTGAAAACTAAAGCGCCATCACTTCTAGAACATTAGCAGCAGATGGCCGCTCACACTGAGCCTGGTTCTGCTGGAGGTTTCTTCCTGTTCAAAGGGAGTTTTTCCTCTCCACTGTCGCTACAAGCATGCTTAGTGTGAGGGATTGCTGAAGAGTCAATGAGTCGATGCAATCAGCTGGTTTTCCTTAGATAGAAAACTTTGAATCAATCTGACTGGATGATCTGGTTGAACTGGAAAGTGACCTGAGATGACATGATGTGAATTGGAGCTATAGAAATAGACTGAATAGAATTGAATTACCACAGGCGTCCAAAGTATTCATGTTTATTCCTCCAATATAAATCCTGCTGTTTAAAAACACTTATATAGAAGTTAGAGGATCAACTTCAACTTTTCACTCCAGTAAAAGTGTAAAAGTATCATTTTTAAAACGACTTAAAGTATAAAAGTAAAAGTAAAGCAGGAAAAACTGTTAATGCCAGAAGCTTTACTGCTCTACTCTGTTAAAGGAACATTTTTCTACCATTCTGGATGATAAATTCCTTATACTTCATTTACTTAGTTTTATAACTAATAACTTTGCATCATCTTAAAAACCTATTTATTTTGGTATGTGGTGAGCAACTAGTTGGGGCAGCACCAAGTCCAACCACAGAGAAATGAATTGTCTGGATGAAACTAATTATTTTTACGTTTTTTATTCATTTTTAAATACCGAGAGGCCATAAATGAACTAAAATAAAACAAAACTAACGAGTTCATTTATGTAATGTAAGGAGTAGAAAGTAAAAAGTCTAAAAAATAATGAGTCCAGTAAAGTACAGATAGCCAACATTTCTGCTTCAGTAAGCTAATAAAGTATTTGTACTTTACGTGACTACTCTACAGATTATCCACTAATGTACCGGGTCTTATATACCTGCTTTGAAACCACAGTTTAAAGCTAAAATGTTGTAAAACAAACAAAAAAAAAAACTATTGTAACCAACAGCATTGATGCAAAATGTTTGACATGCATCCATTTGAGCGATGAATGAGGAAATAATTGAAGCCGTGATGTTTAACTGAACCCAAAATGAGCTAGAATCACCGCGTCCAACCAGGAAGCTAAAGCTGTAAAACCTCTCAGACAAATTAACAAATGCAACATATGTTGAAAGGGATTGAAATGAAGAAACGGGACGCCTCTGAACAGAAGCCTGAGATTTTCCTGAAATTTACGGACGTCTAAAAGTCTAAAACGATGATCCACTATTTACATCTGATATGGATCCGACTCTCCAGCCTTTTCTTCTGGAGGCTGAACACTGGATCATTTCTCACGTCTTTGTTATCTTTTTTATTTGCTTGTTTAACAGTAAAATAAATAAAAAATATTTTTACGTAAAACAGCCAAGAACCAAACGAATCACCTTCGAGGCAGAGCTACAGCTGGCAGAACGACCCAGAAGACCATGGTAGAGCGGATTTTAGATCTCACCTGAGGACAGGTGGACGGGCTTCCCTCTGAGTGGGAACTGCCGGTCGTCATGGAAACGGTGGTCATGGAGATGGTCGGTGGAGTGGTACAGCTGTGACAGCTCTCCCAAAGGTGGCTGTTCATCGTAGAGATTGCCCATAGACTGATGGAGCGGTGTCCTCCCATAAATACGAGGAGCCAGACCGTCCGGCTTTGTCCCGCTGGACTCCTGAAGGACCTCCTGGGATTTCCACACCGCTGCAGGTCCATCTGCCAAAGGAAACAGACAGAGAGATATATTCTAAAGCTAATGGCTAGAGACGACCTTCATAACAGATCCAGAACCCTTCTCAACCAAGCCAGGAGATGTTCTGAAGGTCCAGACAAAGAAGTGACTCTTACCTCCTCTAGAGCTGCTGGTCCAAGATGGAGAGCAGTCGCCGAGGGACGACCTCCCGTCAGAAGGAGGGTTGGAGACGCTGGAGTACGGCGGGGTCCGGCTCAGACCGGGCCCTGGTTCTGAGACCCGAGCAGGATGCTTGGCAGGATGGTGTTCAGACTGCAACGCTTGAAAGTGGCCCTCTACGTCTGAGGGCAGACTGCGTCTCATAGACTCCACAGGTCCTGGTTCCAGTCTGGGCCGGACCTCTGAGGGGGCCTGAGGGGCCAAGATCTCTGAGTCCTGGATGTAAATCTGAGGAACCTTCCTCCCTGAAGAGGAGGTGGGGGGAGTAGGGACCTCAGTGATGCAGGGTGAGGAGGCAGAAAGGGCCCTCCCCGCATCCCCAAGCGGGCCGCTCAGAGGCCAAGGTCCTCCTGCTGAGGCCCGTCGAGTTGGGGCCTCCTCCTCGTCTTCCTCCTCGTAATCTTCATCTTGAGAGATGGCGGTTTTGTAGCTCGGGCGGTGTCTGAAGCGGCGGGTCCGAGTCGTATGGGGCAGAGGAGGCTGATCCTCCTTTTGACCAACTGGTTTCAGGTCAGGGTCTGTCGAAGTGACCTGCTGTCCAACAGGTTCAGGATTCTGAGGGACCTGATGTTCTCTTACGGGTTCTGGAATCTGAGGGACCTGGTGTTTTCTGACGGGTTCTGGATTCTGGGGGACCTGGGGTTTTCTGACGGGTTCTGGATTCTGGGGGACCTGGGGTTTTCTGACG
>NW_015151011.1:370934-396678 GCF_000732505.1 Cyprinodon variegatus | reverse complement strand
TCCCTGATCGGTTCTGGAACCGGGTCCTGATAATGGACCTGCTGTTCCCTGATCGGTTCTGGAACCGGGTCCTGATAATGGACCTGCTGTCCCCTGATCGGATCTGGAACCGGGTCCTGATGGGTAACTTGTCTTTTTATTGGTTCTGGAACATCCTCTCTTTCTGGGATCTCCTGTCCACTGACTGGTCCAGGGTTGTAGTCCTGATGTCTCCCAGTTGGACCAGCAGCAGCAGGGACAGAGACCAGTCTGTCAAGGGCGGAGGCTGGGACCTGGTGTCCTACCTGGACGGACCCAGCTGCAGATCCAGGACTCAGATCGTCCCTCAGCTTCATGTTGGACCTGTTCTCCAGCTGGTCCTGGTCCGCCTCCATGATGCCTGCCGCCGGCAGGGCGGACCTCCTCCCGGTGGCTCCGACCGGGAGGAGGTCCGCTCCTTCTGTCAGGGCTCCTTCTCCGGGGACATGTCCTCTGTACTTCTTCCTGAGGACCACATTGGACACTCCGTCGATCTTAGTCACTGTCGCCACGGAGTTGACGAACTTTTTGAAGAGTTCTCGGTTCCGGACGTGATCCGGATGTTCCCGCAGGAAAGGCCTGAAGTGGAGCAGCAGGTCCGAGTTCCTCACCGAGCCGCCGCAGCTCTGCAGGAAAACCAGGACCGAGTCCAGAGTGAAGTCTGTGGCCATACTGGGAGCTCCGCTGCCTGCGGGTCTCAAAGGTCGATCACTGGTTTCTGTCGGCTCATCTAAGCCCCGCCCACCGCAAACTCACCTGCTGCATTCCACAAGGTAACCCGGATGTCCGAGCATCACGTGGCTCCTCACATTCTGCTTTAGGAGGAAAAACACAAGATTTCAGATTTTATTATAAATCTGGAAGATTTTATCCAAAATTACATCCAGAAAATTAAATTTCCGAGAAAATAGAATCAAATGTTTGTTTCTGATCTTCCTTCATCTGATCCCTGGAGAACTTTAACCCTGTTTAAGCTTTATAGTTTAGATTCATTAAAATGAAACATCTGATTTAAATATCAACTATCTATGAACCCAGATGTCTAATGTTGCTGCTTTTGCTCCTGTTAAATTTATTGTTTTTATACTAAACATCTAAATGTAAACATTAACCCGAAAAATGGCGATTTGTAGATATTTCCTCATCAAGGCTGTAAAGTTACAGGAAAGTCTTTGCTTGAACTTGACTTTTCAATTTAAATCCATAAAAACTAAACTGATTTGTTTAAAGGTGGCAGTGAGAAAATGTCTTCTGCTTGTTAATAAAGTTTTTATTTCGTATTTCAAATATGAACCTATGAGTCATGCTGCTGACAGAGGCGGAGCTAGATGGGGGGCCAGGGGGGGCCATGGCCACCCTTAGCCTTTTTTTCTCCCTGTAATACAGACGGTGGCAGCAGTAATACTCTCAAGTGGAATATTTAAAACATTTTAATTTTTCATATATTAACAATTACTTGACAACAAACTACTGTGGTTAATTTAATTATAAACATCAATTAATGCTCTTTTCAGAACCAGATTTTGTATTTTATGGGGTAAAGATAAAATGATGCGTCTCTGAAAGGAGTCTTCATTGAAATCATAGATAAATAACTATTTTAATAAAAACTTAATAATCGATTTATGAAGATATTAGTTTTGTAAATATCAATTTTATGCAGAATAATTGTTGATAAAAGTAGGTCAGTAATGACAATGGGAAAGATGTTCGATATCCTCTATACCTTTTATCTAGAAAGCACAGATATTTTAAATATATGCATCTATCTGTTAGCAAAGGTCTTTATTCAGGCTGTTTTCCTGTTGCAATAGTGTAGATTAACCCTTAAGGTGTCCACTTTTGGCCTTTTATAAAAACTTTCTAGTTACGCCTCTGGCTGGTGGAGATTCAAGGTCATCCAGGTCAGAGTCACTCCAAAAAAAGAAAATTAAAAACAATTTACCGGACTTGGTTTCCAAGTTTGAAGAAGTTTTGCTTCCAATCCAGGAAGCGTTTTCAATTCAAATGTCAGGTCCCCCCCTTTGGAATGGGGGTCATTTGAGCGACCCCCATTCCAAAGGGGGGGACCCGTTCATCCGTTTCTATCTGCATGTTTTCTAAACTAAAACCAGGCTTTGTTGGGCTGCTGGATAAAACCTGGAACTAAACGCTATTTCTGACATTTGGAATGAAAAATCTTCCTGGATGGAAGAGAAACGTCTTCAAACCTGGAAACAAAGTCCAGAGGATTGATTTTAATTTTCCTTTTTTGGAAACTAACATCATTATGATGTTTGGCTGAAATAGAACTAACAGCAGAACAAAGACAAAAGAATTAAAAGCTGCTTCAGGTCACGTATGGATATCACACATAAACATTGGCTGTGATAATTAAAGTAGAATTCAGAGGAAAGTGTTTAATTCTAAAAAGAGAATAATAAGTAGGAGCAGCATGATCAGGGTCATGATGTGATTCCAGCAGGAAGCAGAACCTCTGGCAGGTTTGGTCCACGGCGGGATGGCGGGACGGCGCCTCATCAGCGGAAAAAAACAGCCGTTAAATCAACCCTGCTGGATTCATCCTGTCTGATAACTTTATTAGGAAAAAAATCCAAAATGATGTTAAAGGTTTTTATTGGAAGTGTTAGACTGCGGGCCGGCCCAAGGCAGCAGCGAACCAGGCACCAACTAGCAAAAGAGAAATTTGGAAAAATAAAATTTTAAAACTATAATCTTTAAAAAAAAAAGTTTGAAAAAAAAAACTGTACAAAAAATTGTATTTTAAAAAAAATATCTAGAAAATTTGAAATAATAAAATCTGAGAAAACAGCAAAGTTACTCTGAGAGCCGATTTTTGATTAAGACGTTCCTGGATTGCATTTAAAAAAATATCCATTTATAAAACACATTTTCTTTGCAACAATAATAGTGGAGCAAAATTTATTCCATAGATCCAAAGAAAGTACAAATAATTGTGTCTAAAAATGGAATAGACTGTTTGTTAAATCTGTTCATTTATAATATAGGTGAATAAATAAACAACAATAGTCGCCAACAAAGAAAATATGTGAATGATTATTTATTTAGTCTTTTATTTGGCTTCATAATCCTTGTTGAATCAGTGTGAATATTTTTTATTTCCAATTAAAAACAGAGAATCTGTGATGTAATCTAACATTTTAACTGGTTTTCCTAAACATCCAGAAGTCCCAGTTTTTCCAGGAAGAACAGAAACAGAAGGAGCTGAAAAAGTGCTTTAATGGAACAAAAACTTCCCCTTAAATAAGGAGTCCTGCTGCTTTTCTCAAACAGATCCTCACAGCCGGACGATTGAAGGCGCTTTTCTGGGACGACCTCTCGGAGGCGAAGGTCCGTCCCTCCGCGGTTCACTGCCAACAAAATTAAATATCTTTGGGAACCATTTTGTTTTTACGTCAAACGGACCAGAGGATCATCATATCGCCGTGTGATGGAGATCCTCCTGCCTCCTCCATGAGGAGGAGCACTGAGGGAGGAGAAAAGTGCAACAAGCTGCGTGGCGACGGCAGTGACGGCGTTCCTGCTCCGCATGGGAACTACGTCTCCGTCCTTTACGGTCCAGTCCACGGTCGCTGGACATGTGTGCGGGCGGTCAAGGAGGGACGCCTCTATGCAGGTGTCTGGTCCTAAGGAGGTTAGACCTAATGAGGTCCCTTTAAGGACACCTGGGGTCCTAATGAGGTCCCTTTAAGGACAGAGGTCCCTTTAAGGACAGGTGGGGTCCTAATCAGGTCCCTTTAAGGACAGATGTCCCTTTAAGGACAGCTGGGTCCTACTGAGGTCCCTTTAAGGACAGAGGTCCCTTTAAGGACAGGTGGGGTCCTAATCAGGTCCCTTTAAGGACAGAGGTCCCTTTAAGGACAGCTGGGGTCCTAATCAGGTCCCTTTAAGGACAGAGGTCCCTTTAAGGACAGCTGGGGTCCTACTGAGGTCCCTTTAAGGACAGAGGTCCCTTTAAGGACAGCTGGGGTCTGGATGGGATAATAAATTCATTCATTTGAATCTATCCTTTAAAAACCTCTAAGAATGACACTGTAGGTCGGAGGGTTCTGCTCTTTACATCACAGTGATGTCACAGCAGTGGACCTCACGGAGTGGGCGGGGCTTGGGGTTGAGGGACACAGGGCTGAGCTTGGCGTCCGGCCGCCAGCCTCAGTCAGCTCCGCCGGAAGGCTCTCGGTCAGTCGGCTCAGCTGCTCCTCCCGCCGTCGAATGAGGTCATCGAGGTGCCGCTGGCGAATCAGAAGCGAGGGTTTGGCGCTGACAAACCGGCGGTAGTCTTGCAGCTGCGTTTCGGTGAGGTAGCCGGACAGGATGGCGTTGACCACGCGCTGCCGCCGGTCCAGGTTCTCCTTCAGCTCCCGGGCATCCTCGGTTTGACGGAGCAGCAGAGAACGTTTGTGATGAAGGGAGTCCTGAGGAAGAGGAGGAGGAAACAAGCTTGATCAGAACGTTCTGGAAGCTCCTCTCTGGACTTTAGCAGCTTTTGGAAAATTAATCAATAACATTAATTTATCCACTTTTCTGTTTATTAACATGATATTTAAGGAAAAATGTATTTCTTGGGTTTCCACGGCTCAGAGCGCCATCACTGCATCACCAGCAACCAGCTGACGGTATCACCACCCGCTGCAAACATTTACTTTGAAATATTTCACTGTTTTCTGTAAAAAACTGTTTTCCCAACACTTTCATAACGTGAACGTCTGGCCCCTTCATTTCAATTCTATTCAGTTTATTTCTATAGCTCCAATTCACATCATGTCATCTCAGGTCACTTTCCAGTTCACCAGATCATCCAGTCAGATTGATTCAAAGTTTTCTATCTAAGGAAAACCAGCTGATTGCATCGACTCATTGACTCTTCAGCAATCCCTCACACTAAGCATGCTTGTAGCGACAGTGGAGAGGAAAAACTCCCTTTGAACAGGAAGAAACCTCCAGCAGAACCAGGCTCAGTGTGAGCGGCCATCTGCTGAGGCCCACTGGGGTTCAAGGAGACAGAAGCAGACATAGAAAAAGAAGCATAGATACAAACATTAAAGTCACCTTCCAAAGGGGATGATTGAAATAAAATATAGTGTTTTAAAGTAAAAACTTAGATTTCTTTTGTGGTTTTTCTAATGAAACCTAAAGGAGAAATAAAAAGATGGATGATATTTGGTAGGAAAACGATCAGAGAATCCTTCCTTTGTTTCAGACTCATTTTATTTCTCTTTCAGCTTTGAATAATTGGGCTGTAAAAAGTTTGTTTGCCTTTAGATCAACATAATTTACATCCTTCCAGCAGTATTACCATTTTATGCTTCTTCTTTTCATAATAGTTCTAATAATAAAAATGTAGCATCAGTATGAATTATGGAGGATTTTTTATAACATCATTTTGCTTTTTTGACATCTCTGCTAATCTTGGCTAATTCTGTTTTTTTTTATATAAATCATGAATCATCATGTTGTGGCATCTTTATGCTTGTACTTTTTAGCTTCCTGTTTTTAATGTTTTTATCTGCCTGTACAGTGTCCTTGGGTGTTGTGATAAGGCGCTTTCAAATAAAATGTATTATTATTATTATGTTTTTTATTAAATTTAATTGTCCCCTTTTAAATAAATCAACCAAATTAAAGTAATAATAATATTTGGATTCAATGTTAGCAGCTTCCTGTCACAGATTTTCCATATTTCATCGCCTACTGGATGTTAAGTTAGAGGTTGGCTCCCTCTAGTGGTGACAGAAGAAATGTGCCTCGTCATACAGCAGATCAAACCATCAGTGGAAATTTATACTTCGAACCTGAAAAACTGAGAGAAATTTTATTTTAACCCAATTATTGATGATGAATAAATGTGAAACCAGTAGTTCCAGCTGATGGTCTCAGGTCTCCCAGCTCACTATAATGTCTTCAGTCTGGATCCAGGAGTTTGATCTTCAGTCATTTCCTTATTTGATCCTGTTTCGTTTCCCAGAATCCTTTTTGATTTGTTTTCAGTCCTTCTTTTATTTGAAATGAAAACTTTCTCTACATCTCTAAACTTATACCTTATTAATTATGCTTCTCTGAACACATTGTATGTTTTTATTTTGTTTATATTTATGTTTTACTTTCTGCAACCAAACCACAGTTTCAGGTCAAACTTTAAATCAAATGGGAGAAACATTTCAGACATTTAGCTTCTGCTTCAGTCAGAAAAGGAGACATGGAGGATCCAGCTGCCAGGATGCAGTAGAAACCTGATCCATGTATCTCTATTCAACATTTTAGCTTTCATAAAATGTTGCTATGGCAACAAATATAACAAACTTTTCAGTATGAAATTTAGAGCAACACTATTTCGTAACTTTTGGACGTTTTTCCTCAAAAAACCACATCAGTGCGCTGGCAGACAGAAAAAAAAAAGCAGATCCGCGGACGGACGTAAAACTGGGAAAAACAGCGCAATCATCACTTCTTCATGTCTCTAACTACGTTGCTTGCTGTTTTATATCTTAGGGTTAGGGCTAATTGTAATTTATATTCTATATTCGTGAATGGTGCGTCAGATGCGCATACGACGTAAAAAACGTCCAAAATGTACAAAATTACGGTGCATAACTTTTCGTACGATTTCATACGAACTCATAATGAGAATACACTGAATAAATAATCAAACCTCCATCAGAGCCAGCGGTCCTTCACACACGGCTATGCAGAGAGAGGGCTGCTGCAGACGGGCTAACGTTAGCCCTGGACGCTGCAGACGGGCTAAAAGCCCTATGCTTCTGTTCTAACTTCTACCCTAAAATCTATCCTGCAGCCCACCAGCAGAGGGCGCTCACTAACCGACTACATGAGGATCAGAGAGGAAGCCGTGCTGTTGTCTGACAGCAGCCTCTGTAAAAACTTTTTAAAGGAAAGCATAGCATTTAGCATGGTTAGCATGCTTAGCATNGACGGACGTAAAACTGGGAAAAACAGCGCAATCATCACTTCTTCATGTCTCTAACTACGTTGCTTGCTGTTTTATATCTTAGGGTTAGGGCTAATTGTAATTTATATTCTATATTCGTGAATGGTGCGTCAGATGCGCATGCGACGTAAAAAACGTCCAAAATGTACGAAATTACGGTGCATAACTTTTCGTACGTTTTCATACGAACTCATAATGAGAATACACTGAATAAAACATCAAACCTCCATCAGAGCCAGCGGTCCTTCACACACGGCTATGCAGAGAGAGGGCTGCTGCAGACGGGCTAACGTTAGCCCTGGCCGCTGCAGACGGGCTAAAAGCCCGATGCTTCTGTTCTAACTTCTACCCTAAAATCTATCCTCCAGCCCACCAGCAGAGGGCGCTCACTAACCGACTACATGAGGATCAGAGAGGAAGCCGTGCTGTTGTCTGACAGCAGCCTCTGTAAAAACTTTTTAAAGGAAAGCATAGCATTTAGCATGGTTAGCATGCTTAGCATCCGTCTGCATATCCCGCTGTTGATTCAGACCCTCTGATCAGTCTGACCATGGAATGACCTGGACCGTCTCTCTCTCTCTCTCTCTCGCCCTGTTGCAGAAATGAAGAGGCGTCTCTTTAACATTCTGGCCTCTTTCGTTGCACAGATTCCTTCTGACTTTAATTTAATCGCCATAGAGACCCTGACATTAACTTAAAGTCCTTCACTCTGCAGCAACTTTGACTCTGAGGAGTGTTCAGGGTGACCAGGATGTGGGGGGGGGTCCCTACACAATGGTAAATCTCTGAGGTTTAGACCGATGATCATTGCTTCATTCCTGGCTATCAAGGAGTGTGGTTTGATTATGTGTGAAGATGGCCTGCCGTATGTCTCACCCTCTCCTCAGCAGCGTCCTCCGTCATCAGCTCATCTCTGTCCAGAGAAAGCAAAGCGCTGTCCACTCTGGACAGGCGGCTGCACAGAGACAGCAGCAGGTTGACGATCCTCTCCAGATCTCCTGCAGAAAACAACAACCTCATCAGCTGAGTTCACCCCCCCCCCAGCAGGTAAAATGGTCGTGAAGCAGGTCTGCAGGCAGGTTTCCTACCAATGTAGATGCTGTACTTCTCCTTCTCGTTGGTTTTGAGCTGTTCCTGAATCAGCGCCTCCACGTTGGCCCCAAGGGCCCGGTGGCCCCTCTGCTCCTCACACAGAGCCTTCTTCTCACGCTGCAGGGCCTCCAGGTTGATCTGCAGGGCCTCACAGAGCTCCACCTGGTGGAGATGAACGCAAATAGCACCCTTCTTTAAAAAAAAACACTGATTTATTTCAGCCAATGGCTGAAGTCTGACAGTTTATGAACCTTTAAAGACCATTAAGGGTCAGGATAGAGATAATCAAACACATTCTTTATCTTCTTACTTTAAATTTTGTTTGATTTTCTTTTGTTACTAGTTTTCTTATTTCTTTCAGTTCTTAATCATTTTAGGATAATTTACATTCATCCGATATTATCAATAACGCTTGTTTTTAGGATATATTTTAAAGTTATGCTGCCTTCCTTATTTATTTTTTGTTCCATCTCCAGTTTTTATTTGTTGCAGACATAAATAGATGCAGCTTGCTAATCTGACTCAGACATCGTTAACGCGTCGCGGCCCTTTAATTGGTTTTAGCTCAATTGTTGGTGAGGTTTAATCTGAGGGATTAATCGCTCCTTTGCTTTTTTTTTTATATATCTTATTGGAAAGTTAGATGTTTACCTTCCTGGTGTTCAGGTCCATCTCCTCATCCACATCGGTCTCCCCCCGATGGTCTGCATCAAAGATATCAGGCTGAATCCTTGGAAATCAAAACAACAGATTAATAATCCAGAAAATAATCAGATTTAAATCCAGATTTTAAAACAAGCAAAAAGACAAACAGATTTTTTTTTCCTTTGATTTAAATTAACTTAATTTCCAAATGACTGCAAGTTATTTTCTGATAAATTATAATAATTCACTGAAAATGTATCCTTCAATAAATTCAGATTTAGAAAGAAGAATAAAAAAACGTAAATAATTTACGTAAAAAAATGAAAGAAATTTGGTTCTTTTTTTCTAAGGGAAAAAATAATTAATTAAAAGTAAATTTAATGTGTGACATCATTTAAGCTTTAACAAATACAGTGAGGAAAATAAGTATTTGAACACCCTGCTACTTAGATTGTCATCGTAGCTTTTAGCTGACATGATCTAAAAAATAAAAAACTGAAATCACAATGAATGATTTTTTTAACTAGCGTATTTTTCATACGGAAAGCTGCTACTTTTTCGCCAAGCTTTGAACTCTGCCTCTTATCGTCGCCTTTTTCATGGTTTTAATGACATCAGCGGATGTTTTGGTTTGTTGCGTCGTACGGCTATCCTTTACCTGGCAGAAGGTCATGTGATCAGACACACAGTATCCATGGAAAGGAGTGGTATGTTGGTCACATGTCCATCCGCCAGGCAAAGTAGTGCCGTACGACTGAGCGCGAAAAAGAGCAACTGCAGCGACATCAGTTGGTTCAAAGTAGCGCTACAGGTTCAGGATGATCAACATTCACTAAAACTGCTCGCATGCGAAAAAAAGCAAGTTTCCCCAAGTCTGCCAGTGGATTCTGATGGCGTGGAGAAGTGTCAAACATCCACGATCACCAGTGGCGGTTCTAGACCAAATGTACCAGGGGGCCAGGAGGGGGCCAGGGGGGGCCATGGTGTTTTCATGGGGGAACAGAAAAGCATGAAATAAAAAATATATTAAGAGAGCTGCATGAAGTCAAATTTCTATTCAATTAGGTTTAATTAAATTTCTATTTCTTATTAGGTCCATATATATTCACAAATTAGCAATTTTACATATTTTTAACTTAATTTAAGTTAAAATATCAGTTTTCTCTCAAATCTGAATTAGAATTCAAGAAATACTGATGAATTTGGCTGTAAAGATTGGAGTATTGTTTAAAAATGTGTTTTGAAAAAAACATTTTAGATGAAAGCTGGGATCCGATCTCAAAATAAAACTTTTTGGTCATAATTCCACAGACCGTGTTGGGAGGAAAAAGAACACCTTCCTTACTGTGAAGCATGGGGGTGGTAGCATCATGATTTGGGATTGTTTTTCTGCACATGGGACAGGCCGACTGCACTACATTAATGACCTCTCCTTATTACAGCATTGAAGATGGATGGAGGCTGGGTCTTCCAGCATCACCATGGCCTGAAGCACACAGCCAGGATAACCAAGGATTGGCTCTGGAAGAAGCAGATCTAGGTTCTGGTGTGGCCTAGCCAGTCTCCAGATCTAAACCCAATAGAGAATCTTTGGAGGGAGCTCAAGCTCTGTGTTCCTCAGCGACAGCCCAGAAACCTGCCTGATCTAGAGAAGATCTGAGTGGAGGAATGGGCCAAAATCCCTCCTGCAGTGTGTGCAAACCTGGTGAAAACCTACAGAAAAAGGTTTGACCTCTGGAACTGCAAACAAAGACTACTGGACCAAATATTAACATTGATTTTCTCAGGTGTTCAGATACAGTTTTATCATACCAATAAATAGTAAAAAAAAAAACAAACAAAAAAAACATATATTATGATTTCAGAATTTTTTTGTTTTTTTAGATTCACCTACAGTGATAATTTCAGACCCTCCATGATTTCTAAGTGGGAGAACTTGCAAATAGCAGGATGTTGAAATACTTATTTTCCTCATCATATAATCAATAAAAAGCCATTAAAGGTTTGAACCGTTGTGAAAGAAACAGTTTTAAAATGATACTTTATACTAAAATAAAATTATAATCAAGATAAAATATAAAACAATTAACTGATTACAAAATAATTCTGTTCAACTTTGCATCGTGAAACAATTTTAAGGCTGAATAAATATGTTCTCTAATATCTGACTGGAAATATGTGAAAGTCTGTAGATAAATCTTAAAAAGCAGGAAAAGCTTCAAAAGTGACCGAATTACAACAGAGATAAAGTTTTTCACACGTTCGACTGCAGCTGTTGTTCTAAAAGGTGGAAAAACCAGTTTACTTTTTCAAACCAGGACTGGGTGGTTTGGACTTTTTTCTCCTTCATAAAAAACTAACTTCATTTAAAACACAGAAATATGTTTAACTTGTTCGTCTTACATTCAAATTAGTTTGGTCTGAAACATCTGGGTGTGACAAAAGTACAAAAATCATTACATTACTTTATTTGATGAATGACTAACATTTACTTTTAAATGTTTTCTTTATTTATTTACTTAGTCTTTTTAAATTGAATGAATAAAAACATTTATTTGCTCAGTGTATTGACTTATTTATGAATATAAATGGACCAAATGTTAGCAGTTACAGCAGCTGACCACTAGATGTCAGTGTTGACCAACAGCAGAAGGACACCAGGTTCTCCTGAGCTTTTCTTTGTCAGATTGTCTCCATTTTACTGTCACTTTCAGGTCAAAGTGTGTTTTTGAGCGTGAGGACATTTGAGGAAAGACTGAGGAAACGTTTGGAGGCTGAAATCTGGCTGCTGTGAAGCAGTGATCAGGTTAGTCTGGTCTCTCCAGTCTTTCCTGAAGATGCCACCTCAGACTGGCTCTGACAGTCAGCCAAGAAAAACACTCTGTGACCTCCAGGTTACCTCATCGCTCCAGCTGACAGCGAGTTCTGAAGGCTTTACATCCCCTCAAGCTAAAGTGTTGACTTCCGGTATTGAAATGTTGTTCTTTCACTGAACATTCAGTTCATTAGAAACATGTTTTCTAATTAGAAACATGTTTCTAATGAACATCGAGTTCATGCTCAGCATGTCGCTTTCTTTTCAGAGGTCTTCCTCAGCTCCGTCAGCAGTGATAAGGAGTTTGTCAGCGAACACAGTCTGAGTGATAAAGGCTTTTTCTTCAAGGTTTCTCCCTGATCTTCAGCTGCTTAAAGCTCAGCCTGCTGTTGACCTCAGCAGGTATAAACATGCTGATTGTGACCTTCTGTCTGACACAGAAAACTTGGGAAGAGCAGCACAGCTGCAGCTTCTACCTGAACACTAAGAAACATTGTCCTGATTAAAAGCTGCTTAAGGAGCAATTAAACCCAAGACTGGGAAATAATCTTAGTATCTGTCCAGAAAAAAATCTGTCTGAAGTCTAAGATCAATTTGGAACAATAAATATTCACTTTCATTTAAAGCTTCACGTTAAAAATTCTGTTTTTTATGTTTCTTATCCTTCAGTTTTCTTTTGAAAGAACTCCCAGTTTAAAGACCTTCATTTTGAAAGTCTGGGCTAAAAGTATTGCTTTAAATGTTTCAGCTCTTATTTTGAAAGTTCTGTTAAATCCTCATTTGTAAACCTGTAAACCCCTAAAATTAGTCAAATCACAAAACTGAGACCAACACACAAAGAACAAAGTATAGAAAAAATGCTGCAATCATGTAAAACTGAGCAGCAAAATGCAAACGAGCTGCAAATACATAAATGATGTTAATACAGAAAACACATGCAAAGCAAAAAGTAGCAAAAACAAAGCTTTTTAAAAGGTAAAAGTCGCAGCATTGTCTATGTTCTCATCCCATATAAGCGGATAATCATCGCCCCCTAGTGGTCTGGAGTATTTTCATTAGAAAGTTGTTTTAACTACTTGCTGCATTTTTACTCTCCATGTTTTTGGTGTTAGCATCGTGTATGTTTGCTATTCTTTGCCGAACCTTCTGAATTTGGTGTGAAATCAAAAGACATTTCCATCCCAATTTGACCAATCAGAGGCCTCCTGTCCTGTCTACTCAAATAAACCAACTTTATGTCTAAATCTGAAGCGGATAGAGTTAGCTCCAGGACGTAGCGTCGGATCCCATTTCCTGTACTGATCGGGCACAGAGTGATAAAACAGAAAAGATTATAAGGCCTTTGTTTTCTCAGGAAATACATTATTAACCTTTAAGACGTTATAGTTTATAGTATAATTTTTGTGGAGGGAAAAACGTCATTTAGGTCTTTTTAACAAAATAAAATTGAGGGCGACCCAAATGTATATCTGGATACGTAAATAAGCTGATAGCGCATGCGCAGGACGGATCGTGCTTCCAGGGCCGATCGGGTAGTGACGGGTGCAGCAGAGTGTCTACGGAAGGGGCGGGGCATATCTGCGTTAACGGCAACACACGCAGACGACCTGGTTTCCGAGCATAAACCAGCCTTAAAGGGTCACTGACTGCTAAGCTGCAAACATTTGTGGGATTTTTTCAACTCTGCAGGATTAGCAAACCGAAAAATCACGACAGATTGGATCTAAAGTATCAACTCAGAAACAGCAGTTTCACCTAGAACACTTATTGTAAGGTCTGAAGCACCTTTCACTCCGGGATGAACCGCCTTTCTGCTCCTCCTGGGCTCCAGCAGTCGGGCTGCTGTTGGAAAAGATCTCCTCCATCAGCTTCATAGTGCTCTCACCCCCCCAGGTGTCCAGCAGGGGCGCCAGAGAGCGCTCCTGCAACACCTAAACACCAGAACACAGAGCAAAAAACCAAACATTAAGCAGATTTAAGCAGCAATAAATCACATTCTGCTCAGTTTGAAGTGAAATCCACTTTTTGTTTCAGAAGAACATTTAAAAAACAACAAAACTGAACTAAAAAAAGATCATCCATCAGAGAATCTGATCTAATACCATCCATTTAGTTTTAGTTATTTTTGTTGCGCTCTATAAAAGCTACCAGGAGTCAAACTACAGACCAGCTGACGAGCCAGCGCCTCCACTCTCAGCTCCTCTGCTGTCTTCTCCCTCTTGGGTAGCGGGTCGTACTCAAAGACGAAGACGTCCTCGGCGTCGGTGGACGTACCGACGGAGCTGGACGGCTGCGGCTTTGAGGGAGGAGGGGACTGAGCCGAGGACCTCCGGGCCGGTTCAGAGATGTTCACGGTCTCTGGGTCAGAGCTTTGAAGAACAGAGGGACAGTTAGTGGGCAGAAGGTTTAACGGTTAATCTGGATGTTTGGGAACAAACCTCTGTAACGGCTGATATTCAGGTTCCATCTCAGCTGGAGGAGGTGGGGGAGGAGGAAAGTCCTCCATGATGTCCATGTCCCTGAAGGGTGGAGTTAGAGGAGGGGGAGGGGGAGGAGGAGGTGAAGGATTTTGGAGGAAGACCTCATCAAACTCCCCCTGAAGGTTTCCCGTTGACGTCTGCAGCTCCTGCTGCTCAAAGTATCCGAGGAGGCTGGATTCAGAGATCCTGAGAGAGGACAGGTGTGGATGGGCTACCTGATGGGAGGGTGTGGGGCTCCCACTGGTGTATGGTGGCGGGGCCGATGTGACTGGTGACACTGGTTTGCCGTTTTCAGCAGTACTTCCTATCAAGTCCAAACTGAGGGCTCTGCCTCGGTGTCCGTCCCTCGACGCTTCGTCTAACATTCTGCCGTCGCTCAGACTGTGTCTCGTCGGTCTGTCTCCGTTTCCACCGGCGGCGTTTTTCCCTCGTTCGCCATCACTGGTCGGCTGGACCTCCGGGAAAGAAATGGAGTCCAGGTTGGCCTGGCTTAGCCTCTCAGCTGCTCTCCACTCAGCAGCGCCACCTTCCTGCTGACGCTCAGCAGGAGAGAAGGGGCAGGGGAGGCCGACAGAGGCTGCTAAGGTGGAGGTGCTGTAGGCTTTGACACGTTCCGCGTTCCTCTGTCGCTCCCTGCGACTGACGGGAGGGTGAGAGACGTCTGGAAGCAGAGGAGAGAAAAGATCCCAGCCTCAGTTTGGAGGGAAATGATTTAATACTGTTAGATTTCTGAGTGCATTAACCACCTCACCTGGAGAAGACGCTGCAGGCTGGAGATCGCTGTCCCTGTGCTGGGAGGACTGAGGAGGATTAAGGCTCTCTGATGCGTGGATGTTCACAGGTCTGACAGACAAAGAAATAAAAAACATTTTAATGTTAATTAGACCTTATGTGTAAATGATATAGCAGGCCTACAAGAATCAACTAAAATGTTTACAATCAGAGGTGATATTAAAAATGCAAATAGCTTCTGTGCATCTTTTTAAAATGTTCTCTTAACTTCCTGTCCTTCATTTGATTCTCTTTTTTATCTTGGGTAATGTTATTCTAACTCCAGCTCCCCCTGTTCTCCACCGTTTAGACAACATTAATCATGTATTCTTGTCTTTCAAATGAAAACAAAAATTCCTCCATTCTCTGTAGCTCTTTGACCCCTAAATGTTTAACCATATGGAAAATGGTAAATAATGGAAATAAATAAAGAGTTTTAATCTGCATCTATTCATTAATCTTCTATTAGGTGTATTCTCTTCTCCCTGAACTTAATTTTCCAGCAACATTTTAGTCTGTTAGCTGGGCAACATAAAGCTGGGCAACATAAAGCTGGGCAACATAAAGCTGGGCAACATAAAGCTGGGCAACATAAAGCTGGGCAACATAAAGCACGTAATAAGCAGGGTGGCCAGCACTCATCCCTGAGGAACACCTCACCCACATATTTTTGAAGAAATTAAAGAAATCAATTCGCTGTGGGTTTAAAATGCAAACTTCTAATTCAGAACCAGGTGGATAAAAATAGAGCTACATGTAACAGAATAGAAGCAAAGTTTAGATTGTATCTATCCTTTTGCTTCCTGCCACCCTTTCCTCCCTCTTTGGTTTTCATTCTCATTATATCTCTTCTCAATGACTCCAACATTAATTCCTCATTTATTTATTTTTTTTTTTCACTGTGTTTTTGTCCCTTTTATCCATAAATATTACTCCTCTGTGACTCTGAGACGTCCAAACATTTATGTTGTTGGTTTATGTTGTTGAACACAGACAGCAAACCATCATCATCTTCAGAGCAGATCTTATATTCCTACAGGATGCTTACAAAGAGGTCTAATATGTACTTCTGGTGTTGCTGACAGAGTATTAGTATTAGTTTGGACCATCCTTCCATTGTCTTACAAGCTTAAATCCCTACTGGGCTGGCGAGGGGTGCTGGTGTCTACGGGCGAGAGGCGGGTTCCACCCTGGACAGGTCGCCAGTCCATCGCAGTATCAGTTTGGACCAGTTAGCATAATAAGTTTCATATATCTTCCAGCTTTTAACAGTATTTAATCAAGTGTTTTTCAATATTTAAAAATAATGAATATCTTTATAATGTAACAAACAACTATGATATCTGCTTTCAATGACTTTTATTCATTGATTATATAATCAAAGATATTACGGAATAAAGATATAAGCCATAAAGATTGATGCTAACATATAATTGCTAAAGCTAGCTTACTTTTATCAAAAAACATACCTGTCATATATTTTGTTTTCACCATAGGTCCCCTATGAGTAATAAGGTAATAGATGGTCACCTGTTTACTAAGAACTCTGCAGGTAAGATAGGAAACTTATATGTTTATGAAACTTCTCTGTGACCCATTAGAACCTGAAAGGATCCTGCCAGTTTGCAGTAATTATTCTTCAGGTATCCCTTGGGTACCCCATTAAGTACACTTTAGGTAACCTGTAAGTTTGGACAACAGTAAGTTTTAATTGTTTTTGATAAAGCTTCTAGTTAGAGTGGCTCAGGTTATCCTGAGCTACCTCTATAGTTATGCTGCTATAGGCTTAGACTGCTGGAGGACATAGGGACCCCTTTTTCATCATTCTGCTTCATTCTATCTCTATTCTCCCACTCTGCAGAATCTGTTAGTTCAATCTCTAACGTTCTCATCAGAGCGTCGGGTCGCACAGTGAGAGAACAAACATGGTGAGCTGTGAACTTTTAAACCCTGCGGTTTCGTTGTAAAGTTTGAGATGTAGCTGCATGCAACAATTGAAAAAGGGCAGGACTAAGATGACTATCAGACACATATTAAAACACTTAAAGTAAAAAAGTATATATAGATACTATATAGACACCATTTATATAGTTTCAATGCAAGGAAAGATAATTTTGGGGAGACTTACATTTAAATAAAACCAAGAGAGACCTGTGGATAGTCTGTTTGAATGTTCTATGAATGAAGATGCGTCCTACCTGTCTGCAGCCAGAGCACAGCGTCCAGATTCAGAGAAGGAGACACCAAACATCTTGACATCTCCTGAAAATAAGTTCTGACACACAAAACGTTCTGTCAGTGCGACTCCCTTCTTAGCATGGGGCCTCTCCTGGTACAGTAATTTGTAAAAGCTTGTAAGCTTATCTTAAGATTACCTGGTCAGGTTTCTCTGTGGTTGGAGACGAGCGAGAGCGAGCGTGTTTGGGTGAGTGTTGCTTCTCCAAACGCTCCAGGAGATCCTCAGCCGAGGCCGACCTCCCAGACCTGCGACCTGACCCGGCCCTCTGCAAAGCCTCGTTGAGTTTCGGAGAGAGTCCAGGCTTCTGTTGTGGTTCAGCGTTTTGCCTTTCTTGGCCTCGGTGCAAATCTTTCCTCGAAGACCGACTGTAATTGTTTATTCCTTCTTCAGGTTTCAGATCTTGGATGATTTGGGTATTTAGATCAAGACTGGAGCTGGAATGAGAACTGAGAGAATGCAGACCTTTAGGAAGAGCAGGAAAAGATCAACAACCATCAAAAACAATCTGCTGGCAATGCTATCCACTGAACTCCACTTGGTAGCGTCTAAAACCAGGCAGTAAAGCAGGTGTCTGAGGTTGTTTACCCAGGAATCGGTTGAGCTGGAGGTCTGGGAGTCGTCACCCTGCCTGGATAGAAAAGGTTTGATTGAAGGCTCCTCAGGTCAGATCCAAGAGTAAGGGTGGAGCAGAGCGAGCTCTCTTCAGAAAGGATGCCCTGATCTTGGCCGATGTCCTGGACGGAGAGAAGGCTAGAGCTGGAGGAGAGGCTGTACGCGTCTATGGAACAGGAGAAGAAAGATATGTGTCATGAGCAGAAAAACTTCACAACATTCAGTTGTTTTGGAACAGGGACACAGCAACATGGCGCTGAACACCATGACAAACCAAACAGGACCCGGATCTTCACTGACCTGTGTGGAAGCCCTGCTCAGGCTGGAAAAACGCACTGCGTGGCCTTGGTCCACTCCTGTGCCCCCCCTCTTCTCTCCTGACTCCTCGCTTCCTCTCCACGTACTCCATCAGAGCGTCTTGGCGAACTTGCCGTAGATCAGACCTCGACACAGCTCCAGTACCAACATGACTTGCTGCAAGTTCAAACATCTTCCGTCGGTCTGCTACACTAGTTTCTGAAGAACCAGAAGACATTAGACAATGACCAGGTGAACAACTGTTTTTAGAACTACTGAGATCCTTTTACCTCCTCCGCGTCGGAAGAGGGCAGCCGTTTCTGGATCCGAAACTCCAACTTCATTCATATTCTCGGGTTCTGAGTAGGAGCGTTTCTTCTTGTCCGCTGTCAGACGTTTGCGGCCACAAATCCTTGTCAAAGGAGGAGGTCCAACGGGTGGAACGCTGGGGAGGGGTGGCGGACTCTGGGCTCCATTGTCTGGGCTGACCACATGCCTCTCCTTCGGCGTATGGGGGGAAGTGACTTGTGGGTGATGGGTAATGGCAATGCTCTGGGGTTTGGGCTTGGTTTTTGGACCTTTTTTCTCCAGCGAGTGGTACCTAGCAGGAACGGGGAAAGGCTGAGGACCACTTGAGGAGCTTAGGTCTCTCTGTCTGGAGGAAGTGCACTGGGTAGCTCTCACAGAATCCTTGCAAGATCTGCTTGTAGAAATACCCAACATCAGGTCAAGAACATACTCATGTTGGAGAACTCTGAACCTTGTTAGCTTTCTGACCTGCTAGAGGATGTGTCCTGCAGGGGATCCGGTACCTCCTGGAGTTCCTGCTGCCAATGGGAGTTCTTGTTGACTTCTCCTTCCTTTGAGCCATCCAGCTGAAAGCTGCTGCGGCTTCTCTGCAGGGCTGAAAGAGGATCAGCTGGAGTCCTGAAGGACAAACAGCAGGAAGTTCACCTTTGGATGTGCAACTCTGGCCATAGTCAGAATAAATCCAGGAAAGCAGAAATGCTTTTAGGATTAGGCAAGCATAATCTGAGATAAACACCAGAATCAAGAGCCAGAAAAATCTGTGAAAAGAAAGAACAATCCATATTCTAATACCCCATAGAACCGTCTCAGAAGCAGTGGCTCAGTCCAGACATTTCCTGACTGATTCGATCAACCCTTCATGTTGTTGTGAGCAAATTCACCAATGCTCTTCTTTTCAGGGCTGCTTCAGTAGATGGAGGCATGCATACATTTTATCTTTGCACATCTCCCAACACAGCGTTTTCAATCGGGTTGAGGGCGGATGCCTGAACTTTGACTAGACCACTGCAATGCTGTGTTTCTTTCATTTTTAGGCATTCTGTATAAAATCTAATGCTGCTTTTGGATCCATGTTCCTTTGACGCCTACCTATGACTTTAGGAAACTTTGGAGCACAAAAGAGTTTGGGATCACGTCGACAACTGCAAGGTACCCTATCCAAGCGGATGCATTTGTCAAAAGTACAGTGCTTCTAAAATCTCATACTTGGTTAAGATGCTATGCTGCAAACCAACTGTAAGTCATGCTGCTATTCCTTAAAGAGAAATGAGACTAACACTCATATTTTTCATCTTCCACCTATCCAGGACCGGGTTTTGGGGGCAGCAGTCTCAGCAGAGACTCCCTGACTTCCCTCTCCTCAGAAACCTCCTACAGGTCTGCTGTAGGAGACATAGTCCCTGCAGAGAGTCCAGGGTCATCCCCTGGGCCTCCTCTAGGTGGACTGTGCCTGGAAGCATCTCCTAAGGGAGGCATTCAGGGGGCATCGGAAAAAGATGTCCGAGCCACCTCTGCTGACTCATCTTGAACTGGAGAAGCGGTGTTCTGTCAGAACAGCATATGCTGTCAGATCGGCATATGTTGTTCTAATACGCATGTGCAATAGAGAATTATTCCCACGTTGAATTTTTGTTATTTAAGTAGTAAAAAAAAACATGTGCAGGGAATTTAAATTTGGTTCGATTAGGTTATGTTTGAAATCATAGAAAACATTGCATGTGGTTTATATTGTGACTGAATTCATTCAGGTTAGATAAAAACTAATCGTATGCCGATCTGACAGCGTATGTTGATCTGACAGAACAGCGGCTCCACTCCAAGCCTCTCTCAGATGGCCAAGCTCCTCACCCTACCTCTGAGGGAGTGACTAGCCACCCTACGGCGGAAGCTCATTTCAGCCACTCGTATCCAGGATCTTGTTCTTTCAACCATGGTCCTAATTTCATGGCCATAATTGAGGGTAGGAATATAGACCGAAAACTTTCCCTTTTGGCTCAGCTGCACCAGTCTGCCATTGGTGGTTTGCCACCAGTCGATCTTCCACTCCATGATTCCCTCATTCCTTAAAGGAAATCCAAGGTACTTGAACTTCTCATTTTGAGAAAATAGGCTTTCTCTCTCAACCCTTCCCTACCAACGCTACTTGTTCAGTTTGTCTCTAGTCCTGTGGCGGACCTTAGCCTTGGACCCGCTAACTGAGGCCTGTAGAGTCTGAGCTAAGGCTTTTTCAGTTGAACATTCTCTTGTTTCCATTTAGACTTTCCAACCTGTTCCTCATGAATTCATTGCTGGCTCCTCGGTAACTCATCGTCCTGTGGGTTTTGGTCCCTTTCGTGCTCCTCTCCAGCATATTTCTGATGTCCTCTGCTCCACAGGGGGAACTCCGACCTTTTTCAGTCATCTGAATAAAAATCATAAACATAAAGTAGCAGATTTGTAAAAAATGCTTTAGAAATCTGATGCATTTAAGTTGAGGTTGCAGGAAATCTGAATTTCGGTGAGAAGACTCACCCCTATATGTAGAGCTTTGCTATAGGAGTTGCTGCTGTGGCTGCGTTGTTTCCCCCCCTCTTTCCGACGCTCAAAGTGACTGATTTTTTCCAGAACGGAGAGACTGCGGGCTGGGCTGTTGGTGCCATTGCTGCCATGACTGTTGGGGCTGGCGCAGCGTTGGACCTCAGCGAGAGCAATCTCCAGGCGGGTCAGAGGATGCTCAAAGTCCGAGTCTCTGTGTTTCCAGTGCTGGTGCTGAGAAGCTGCTGAGCCAGGACCGGCTGTGGGGGGCACCTGGCCCTGGGCAACCCTTGAAGATTCGGATGGTTCTGAATGAACACCAGACTGGTCTCTTGGTCTGAGTGAAAAGAAGCACAACATCATCATGAAAGATTAAGGGAAAGGAGGCTGTGAATGAAGCAGCAGGAGGATCCCGTACGTACCGGGTCTTGTCTCTTGAGTCACTCCTCTCCTGGCAGGGTAAGGTTCTAAGATCTGGGACTGAGTGGACTGGGCTAATCCTGAGTTCATGGTTCTGTTCTTGTTGGTCTTCCTGGCTTAAAAGTGATTCCTGGAAGTTCTGGCTGAGTGGTCCATAGTTTCTGGAAGGTTTTTGGGGTCGAGTCGGACCCTCGGATCCCCCTCCAGTAGGTTTTGCATACGGCCTCTGGGCGTCGCTGTCGGACTCCGGTTGCTGGTGCCAACTAAAGAGACCAGATTTAGTTAAAATGAGCAGAAAAAACAAGAAAACAACAACTCTTCAACCTGCAAATAATAAATAAGACTGTCTCTTCTCTGGTTTAGGGAGTAACTAAATCCAAAGCTCACCTGTCTGCCTCTGGAACCCGAGACCTGAGCTGTGAAGTGCTGGGTCCGGAATAGGAGGAGCGGGAATAGGCTGAAGAAGTTATACTTTGGTGGCCATTTTCTGCAGCTGATGCTGGTTCATCCCTCACCCCCTCGCTCCTGACTCCCTGCTGCCGGCCACTCTCCTTGGTCAGGGCTACATAGACCCCAGAAGGACCTGGACCTGAGCTTGGTATCTGGGCGTACTGTGGCTCAGGCTGGGGAACTGGGTATACGCTGGCAGGAAGAATAAGACGGCTTGGCGGGGGGGAGGGTAGGGGCTCGGTTGGGGACGGGGGCTGGGAGAACCCTCCGCCCTGTCTGGGCTTTATGGTGGGACTGCTCTCTGGACTCTTCTCCATCACAGTGTGGAGCTGCCCTTCAGCGCCATATGATCCTTTTGCTGTAACAAAGGTGAGACATCAGCGTTTGTCGGGTAAATTTCTCATCTGAACAGGATTTCCTTCTTCTTTTCTATGAAAGTCTTTTTAATCTGTAGCTCTCCAGGCTTTCTGCTCATCTATGAAAAGTTTATGACCCAATATGTGGAGACCCCAGGGGACAGTCCATTACTGTCTTTGTCCCATGCATCTCTTTTGGGTTGAACTTTTGAAAGACATATATCTATGTTTCCTCAGATTAGTGATTTATTCTGTGAGACATATAGAAAACCGAGAAAACTGCTGACCAAACCCTCCATAGGAGACTGCAGGAACTTAATTCCCTTTACTCTAGAGCAGGCCTGCCCAAAGTCGGCCCTCAAGGGCCACTATCCTGCACGTATGATGCTACGTTCACACCTAAAGCGCTTTGGAAATGTTCATTTACTGTCTGGAAAGCTGTAATAAACAAAATTTCATTTTGTATATACTCTGTGTAAACAAAATGAAAATAAAAGTTGTCTAAGTTTAAGTTCGGGCAGCAGAAGCAGCTGGTTTACATGCAAAGTCTACGGTTGACGTGCATCAAAAGGTCCTGCAGCGTCTGGAGCAGCAGGAGCAGCACGCCATGAGCTTCTAAGCATCTGAGGCGTGACGCGCTTCAGAAGCAGCAGCTGCTGGAGTTGGAAATATTGAGCTATAGCTGCTGGACGCGCCGCATCAACCAATCAGAGAAGCTGATCTGGGAGCTGGCAGGGAGTCAGACGCAGCACTGCTGATGCAGAGCGCTATGATCACTCCTCTGAAACAGTTTATTAACGCCTAAATTAACTTCAATTGTAGAAACCTGCCGGCAGAATATGTTGGCTTTTATTATCCTGCTGCCTGCAGTTTGTAGCACAGACCTGAAAAACGCTAACATCTACTTCCAGCCGCCACCAACAGGAGGGGAAAACCCTGGAGAGGCGAGCGGGCCTGAGGCAGCTGCTGCTGGGGATTCCCAGTGACAGCGCAGCGCCGGTATGTGGGGGTCTGAGCGGCTCCCACAGAGAAATAATCTTTGAAGGCAGGATGGTAATCTGGATGAACTGACTGCACAGACCATGTTTTCAGGAGGACTTTCTCACTTCAACATAGATTCTAACTACTTTCTACCCGCTGATCACAGCTAATATAGCAAAGCTGCTCTCTGGCATCGAACACAGGAGCAGCAGAAGCATCTGGACTCACTTTACTGGACGTCTGACCTTAATGTGGATCAGAGATGAAGCAGCAGAAGCTTCTTTGCTGCTGAAATTGTGTGCGATCTGAACGTAGCATTAGAGGTTTGGTTGCTTCAGCACAACTGATTTAATTGAAAGCTGATTAACAGGAAGTTGCTGATCTGCAATCACCAGAATCGGTGAAACCTCTAAAATCTGCAGGACAGCGGGCCGACTTTCAGCAGGCCTGCTCTAAGGTCAGTGTGTGGTTACCTGGAGCCAATTGACCGCTAGAGTGATGCCAGGAGCCTTTCTGCAGAGACCTGCATGGAACATGAGAATAAAATCAGATTATCTACATGTTTCATCTCCTTCACACAGTCCTCACACTTTACATCATCTTTTGAACAAAAGTTTATTGCCATCATTTATTGAGGTTTTTTTTTAAAGTGGGGCAATATTTTTTGTTGTTTAAAAATGTTTTTGAAACTAAAAAAAAGATTAAAAACATTAAAATATATTTTTTTCCGTTTTGAAGGGGTCGGGACTTAGAAGACATGGAGTTTAGATCCGTTATTTTTTAAAACCAATCAAACAAACATAAAATATCAATGACTTTTTAAACAAACTTTAGTTCCTATGGTTCCTGAACACACCATCAGGGAACTGTTGTTCAGGGACCAAAGCTCTTAGTCATCATTCCACACCCCGTGTCATCTAAACCCACCTCCACCTCAAAAAGCAACAATCTGAAACAGAAAAAAACTTGAATCTAGGAAAAATAAAAAAATTTTTTTATATATTTTCAGATTTTAATCTTTTTTTCTGAGTTTAACAAAAATGTTTTGGTCAAACTTTATGGCTCCATATTGTTCAGCTCATAAATCTTAAATGGTTCAAAGCATTTTTTAGATTTTTATTTTGTCGCTGCCACAGCTACCCACCGCAGCGAGCGGCCGTGGTCCAGACTGGACCAGGAGTTCGGCCTCTCGTGGTTCCTGATGGCGGCGTAGCTGTCGCTGCGCCTCGGTGGAGCCGGGGCCCCCTTCAGGCTCTCGTAGGAGTTGTGGCTGGCCGCCTGGCCCCAAATGGGTCCCACACTGTGTCGGTTTGAAGCGGGTACGCCGCCGCCGCCGCTGCTGGCATTGCTGCCATTTGCACCGCGGTAGCAGACCCCCCCAACTGAACCTACAGCATCAGCCAAATATTCGCTATTAGTTAAAGAAAAACGTCCCTCAGCTGGTTGATCAGCAGGAAGCTGACCTTGAGGATCCCTTCCTGGCCCCGATCTTCTGGACAAGTTCAGCTCATGCTCTTGAGACAGACCATGCTGGGCGTCATAAACCGTCCGGACGTAACGGATGTCAGCCTGCAGCATCTCTGCACTCCCCCCTCCCCTCTGAGGGACGGTCTCCAGAGAATAGGAGCGCTCTGGACTGAACGAAGGCGCCGAGGCGAGGTACTCTGGAATACTGGAACTGGTAGAGAAGGAGGAGTAGGCCGAGTCCCGCTTGCTGTGCAGGTGATCGATGCTGTTTGAGGACCTGGAACAACATTAAAAAGACTTTTAGGATGAGGACAGGGAGGGAAATGAAGATAAATATGAACCACAGCATTCAGGCGCTCGATTCCTCACAGGATCCGCAGCTGATCAGAGGTGATTAGAGGTGATTGGAGGTGATTGGAGGTCACTGATGAGAACATTAAAGATTAAACCCCACAGCGAGGGACTGTGCAGGAAATAAAAGGTTAACAGGATTTCATTTTGTTTATCATTTTCAATATGTTTTAGAAAGAACTAAACTGAACTGACTAAAGCTTAACCCTATAATGCCAAATGTATCGTATTTGATACATACGGTTTTGCGTCTGACACCTTTTGCATAATTTAATAGTAAAAACTTTGCTCAAAATCCTATTGTACACAATCAAATATACCTGATAACAGAGGGGAGAAGACACAAAATATTATCTTGACTTATCGCATAGTAATAAATTATTAATATCAAAAATGTATTTCTGTTTTTTCTTTTTACATATTTTGTTAAAAGGCCAAATAAGGAATTCAAACCAAAAGAAAAGAAATTTCCTGTTTTGTTTTATTCTTGGATCGGGCTTTAAAGGGTTAAATCTGAAAGCAAATATACAAAATTATTTAGTTTGTTAATCTCAGTGGATTAAATTAAATAGATTGCGCTAAATTAGATTCGACTGATGATGATGTGTTATTTCCTGGATGTTTGGACGTACGGGGCACAACAATGGAAATAACTACAATAAAATTATTTCATTCTGTTGAATTATAAAATTGTTTTGAATCAACTAAATTAATCATTAATAAAGATGAAATACTCATTAATTAAACAATCAATTTTCTTGATAAGATAACTCTCATTATAAATTAATTATTTTATTTAATAATCATTTAATAATCAGATTAAAAAAGGAACGGCTTAGAAATTTAGCTGAAGTCATTCTGGAAAAAAACATTTAAAGACTATTTTAAATTAAATAAAACTTGACATGAAAATATCTTAAGAATCTTAAATGGACTTTTTTCTTGATAAACCAAAAACAG
>NW_015151011.1:363149-367030 GCF_000732505.1 Cyprinodon variegatus | reverse complement strand
TACTGAGTTAGTGATGGATAAAACCTACAGATGCACCCAAAGTTAAAGCTTTATGCTACAAAGCGCTGACTGGTTGCTATGGTTTCACCTGGCAGAGGAGAGCTGCTGGCAGGAGGAGTACGCCGGGTGGGACCCGGAGTGGCTGCGGTGGCCCAGCGGGTGCTGCTGCTGAACGGCTGGGTGATGATGGGAGGACTGGGTGGGGTCCAGGCTCTCCATGCTGCCTCTGGAGCTGTACTGGTCCGGGCTCTTCCTCAGGTAGCCCCCCGCCGGATCAAAGCCACCCGAGAGGTCAGTGGTTGAAGCACTGGAGGAAAGAGGGAATAATTGTCATCAACTGATGGTTTATAATTAAATTAATTAAGCTAAAGATTCACGGTGCGATTTTTCTGCAATAAAATAAATATATTTTTTTATAATTATCCATTATTGAACTATTATCTCTTCTGTTTTCAACAGGATTATTTGTACTAAAAATAAATATTCTAAGTTAAACAAACAGAAAAACGAACCAGTGAAATTACTGATCCAAACACTGATCTCTGCGGAACACCGTCTATCGCTATATTTGCTGTTTTGTGCTTTAATAACCTCCCAGCAGTGTTGCTTTCGTCAACGATGACGATGATCCTTGATGACGTAAACATGACGACTCAAAGGTGACAGGACTAAATAAAATTAGCGGGTGGTCGGTCAGATGTTTAAAATGCATCATTGTGCTGTAATCTGCTAAGCACAAAGTCCTGTTTGGCCACACCCCCACCCGGCGTGCATCATTCTGCATGACCACAGATGGATCATGGCGGCAGCAGCAGAGAGAAAATAACCAGCAATGATCCGGTACGGCGCGCTGAACTGTAATTCTGATCTTCCAGCTGTGCAGAAATGCGTCTTTGCGCGGCTTAGCTCAGAGTCTGCGCTTCACGCTCCACTCTGATGCTTCGCTCCCAGCAGTACGGCTCTTCCTGCTCTCGCTACTTAATAAACTATAAGTGGCTGATCATCCTCTGCCAAGGGTAGAAAATCCATTTCTCTAACTATCAAGATTTTATTGCTTCCAGCTCACAGGAGGTGATGCTAAACATTATTTAATTTCTATCAAAAGGAATCTAAATTATATCCAAAGCAAATATTTAATTGAATTCTGTTTATTTCTGAATAAAGATCCAGATGAAAAGGTTCATAGATCTTTGAATATTTCTCTTTCATTTTTCTCGTTTCTATTTAAATATGATGTAAATGTTTCCTTGTATTGTCATTAAAACATTTTCTCTGTTTCCTTTAAATATTTCAACATTTTAGTAGCATATTCATTCACTTTAGGTCTGGGTTGCCATGGCAATTATGGAGGTTCTCTCTGTATTTTTTTTATATCAAACCCTGTGAATTTAAATCTACTTTGACCCCTGAGCAGCAGGAACCGGGGGGGAAATTCTCAGAAGTAAAGTTAAAATTTTGTTCTTTGCTTTTTTGGACTGATTCAGATTTTATAGATCTGTGTTTAATGTAGAATTCATAGTAGATCAGGAAGTGTTTGCTTTGGGATGGAAACCTTGGATGTCTAAAATCATTCCTTTATTGGACATTCTGTCAGCTTGTCTGTCTGCTATATTAACCAATAGGATGTGTTGAACTAGATCTGCTATTTTCACAACTTTTATGTGATACTTTTTTTTATAAAATAGGGCATTATTTAATAAAAACGTTTATTTGAATTCTATAAATCAAAGTTTTCTGCTATTGTAGCATCTAGGATAGAGCTGTCAGTGTGGAAAAGAATCTGTTTTATGAATTATAACAAAAACCTGAGAGTCACAGATAATTGTTGATGGCACTAAAATGATTTCCAAGAATATTAAAAATCATTCAGTTAGAGTAACTGATTCCTGTATAAAGCCTGTAAGAAATGACCTGTTTTAAGATTCAATTACCTAAAAAAAAATTAAGTTTTTTTTTCTCCAGTTTTTTAAAGTACTAACCCACCAACAACTAGTCCATTTATTTAGAGCCATGGTTGAAAGTGCTGCTTCCCAGGAATGTAAATGTGTCGACGTCACAGTTTGACCCAGCAATTCCTTCGGCCGGACACAATGCAATTACACCCCCAGAGAGGACGGGGTTTGAATCCTTTCTCTTTCTGTGCAGATCTCCTCTAAGTCTCTGGACTTTATCTTTCTACTCGTCCCGCACCACCGAGGAGAGATTTAGATTATTTATAAGCGCTCAGTTTACTAGCAGGACTGAAGAGTGTTGTCATGGAAACCCGGAGCTGGGGGGGTGGGGGGGGATCTCTGTTGGCTCAGATATCAGGGATTCGTCCTCTCACCAGGAGGCTCCGTATTTCTGTTTAAAAGAATCTGTTAGGAAAGAAGCAGCAGATTCTATAAAGTCCAACAAGATTGAAAATAAATCAGCTTTAAACTGCAGCTCAGAAACTTTCCTTGCATGAATTCAGACACTTTAAGATGTTAATGGAAGTTAATCGGTTGAATGTCGACATCTGAATCCTTAATGCTTTTTTAAAAGACTGCCTTTATTTTTAAAGTCTAAACTATTACTTATTTGTTTTTATTCTCCCTCCAAGCAGCCAGTTTTCCTTTCAGTCCTGCAAAACGCTGCAAACCGCTGCAAAACGCTGCAAACGGCTCTTCAGCAGCGTTTCTGAAAGTCTTTCTCAGGCAGCATTTTCACTAATTTTTTCTGCAGCAACAAAATAGCTTCAGAAAAAGTAAGACTTTTCTGATTAGTTATTTCTGATTAGATCTGGTCACTTTATTCACATTTATTGACCTGAATCAATCAACAGAAAACACCAAACATTTTGATGTCCGGCAGAAATTAGTTTATCACAAAAAGCGATTCTCAGAAAGACCAGATCTGCTTTGATAATGTAAAAAATAAATTTTGTTTGAGCAACTTATTAAATATCAGCAAGTATTTTTTTTTATAAATATTAACTTATCTGATTGGAAAAAAAACAAGAAAACAAAACACAGAAATGTTCAGATTAATGTTCCTCAAGCGTCTCTGGACTTTCAGGACACTTTCTGGAACTTTCCAGCTTCTGTCTGGAAATGTGACGAAACAAAAACAAGGATCTAGTTCCATCACAAGGCGATCAGTAATCTCATTCTTTCTAGAAACTGTTGGTTACTTTCTAAAACTTTCAAGTATCATTTAGAGATTGGATTATTAGTTGTTGCCAAACATTATAAAGTAATCTGGTCTTTTCTAGTCCAGGAGAGAAAAATAAGATTGTGAAATATTTCTGCAAGTTTTGGACAGTAACTTGTTGCTTGTGTTGAAAAGTTTTCCTGAGTAACATGAACATTGCATGACATGACAGTAGAGCCTGTTAAATATTATGACAGTGACTTACAAGTTCTAGAAATTAACATTTTCTAGAAATTAGAGTTCTAGAAAGTACATTTCCTTGCTGTAATTTGTCTGATTTGTGAAAGAAACCTTCTGCTTCTAGACAGTAACACTTTAGTGAACTACTTTTTCTGAGATTAATCTGTAAGTTAAAGAAAGTTCATTTCATGAGGCAAACCTATGATCTGGTGAAGGTAACTTGTAACTTGTAGGTAGGAAAGTAACTGATCGCTCTGAGAAAGGTCATTTAAATATGACTTCCCCAGATTATCAGATTATTAGTAAAATTATTTTTATCAAAAATATAATTAATGTGCACAAATAAGGAATAGTTGTATAAACCATATATGTAAACTAGGGATGCACGATATTGGGATTTTGGCCGATATCCGATATGCCGATATTTTAAAACTCATGTAGCCGATAACCGATATCGATACTGATGTTAAAGCTGGAAAAAAATAAGTAGTCATTGAAAATAGCCGTTTTGCATTTAGCATTTCTGA
>NW_015151011.1:361117-362774 GCF_000732505.1 Cyprinodon variegatus | reverse complement strand
AAGAAGTTTTTGAGGAAGAAGAAGAAGTAGTATTCTTATTTTTTTTTTAGACTTTAGAAACTCAGAAGCTGATCAAATATCGGGTTAAATATCGGTGGGGTGGCCGATGTCCGATATTCAGTTTTAAGGCTGATACCGATAGGGGGCCGATTATATCGTGCATCCCTAATGTAAACAGTTTAATGGGGCCCCCAGAAACTTGGATCAAAACTACTAAAGCCGACGTAGAAGTTCCTCTTTGACTCGCATCAAGATTTCATCTTTTTTAGACGCTGCGGATCAGCGGTCCTAAAGTACCATAGATCTGCATGTATTAGACGTCTCTCTGCTGCAGCACAACTGCTTCGAGTGTTAGCAGCCGTTAATCATCCTTTCAGATGAGGCAGCTGTTTGGCACCAAGGAGGCACCGATAACTCAAGCACTGCTGTAGATGCTGAGAATAACGGTGTTTAAGGTTGAAACCGATCATGGCTGAAAGGCTTGAACTGAAGTCGGTCACCATGAGCCTTCAGATAGCAGCATTTCCTGCTGGTTAAACAGACCAGACAGAATCCTGTCTATTCCAGATCTGTGATTTATAAAAAAGCCGACATCGCTGCCTTTTGTTCCAACAAATACCAACATTTCCAATAAAGGCTGCGGGTGGAAACAGGTGGGTTTGGCTTTATACGCATTTCTGATGTGACTTATTTATAGTGAAAAGTATGGAAGCCAGTTTCTGCCACTGTAAAAAAAAAAAAAAAAAAAATCTCATTATATTGAGATACTGTCATTATAATGAGATTTTTTTTTTTCTTTTTTTTACAGAGTGGCAGAAATGGGCTTCCATAGAAAAGCAAAGAAAAAATAATTACTAAAAAATATGATAAAATATGACTAGATATGCAACTTAGTCGAAACAAAAAATAATCTTAATTAAATATTTGAAGCTCAAACAAACTGGTCAAAAAATAATTTTACAAAACCTCCCGTCCACACCAGACATTTACCAAACAATCTACCGACACATTATCTAAACAATTCCAAATATAAAAATAAATTACAAATTTTGGTTCTTAATTAACTTAAGTATAGTGTAGCTACCAGAAGAAGAGAACTGGATTGGTAGAAATTACAAAAAATTTGCATAAATGTCCAGAACAGCTAATAATGAGCAGATCCCTCCCCCTCCATCCACCCACCTGCTGGGGTAGCTCTGGTGCCAGGAGGAGCTCACCGAGTCCACCATCCCCTGGTCCAGGTCCAGGTGACCTTCGCTGAGCTTCGTGGAGTGCCAGGAATGAGGGCGAGACGCCTGCTCACTGCGTCTGTAAAGGAAAAACGGAGCGAAGGGTTCAAACATGGACGCCACTGGATTTATGGCGCATTTAGGCTACAGCCGACTGATTTCTGCTATTTTCATTTGGATGAAATAATAGCTGCATGAATCATGACAGCAGACAAGATAGAGGAGAGCAGGAGGCGGGGTTACCAATCTACTCGCTCTGGAGAGCAGAGTTCGCTGCTTTTAGATGGTGTCTCCAAAGTCTCCAGTAGCAGAAAAAAGTCGCTAATATATAAATATAAAAAAATATAACTGTGGATGTCTTGGGGACAGTGATTGGCCTCCATGTTCTGAATGCTGGCGTAAAGAATAAATTAAGAACAGTTTAGTTG
>NW_015151011.1:357415-359941 GCF_000732505.1 Cyprinodon variegatus | reverse complement strand
CTTTGCATGGTTTGTTTTCAAATGGTTTGCTGCTGTCTGTTTGGACCTTTCTGAACATGTGCAGCAAATGGACTGATCCAATATGGTGGACACTGAAGGGGGGGGCTGAGACACACTTAATATTATCAGCATTCTGATGGCATTTTAGAAAAAGGATTTTTATCAAAAACATCATTAATGTGGACAAATAAGGAATAGTTATATTAACCATACATGGAAACAGAGTTTTATGGGGCCCCCAGGAACTTGGGGCCCTAAGCAGCTGCCTAGTATTGCCTAATGGTAACACCCCCCTGAGTAGAAGCAAAATACATCAGAGAAAGCTAGCAGGATACAAACAAACGCTACTAGAGGTGCTAGACGTTAAAGGTACAGGTCTAGCTCCCCTAGTGGCCAAAAGTTACATGGTGCACCTTTAACTACATTCTAGCCGTTTACATTGTCACCAGTAGAAAGCAACAAAATTCCTCTCTGCATTTAACCCCTCCCCTTGAGGAGCAGTGGCTGCCATTGTGCGGCACCCTGGGAGCAGTGTGGGTCCATGTCTGGCAGTCTGTGGCAGTGGGGCTCAAACTCAGAACCTCATGATTCCAGGCTCTATGCCCTAACCACTAGGCCACTGCTCCCGCATAACTTAACATTTTGAACTAATCAATAAATGACATAATTCTGTGTATTTTAGGGTCCCGATCTGTTGCTTTGGTATATTTCGGATCCATGGCTGAAATGTTTGAGTTTTCGTAGTTTAAACCTCCTGTTCTTCAACAAAGACTCTGCTGGAAAATTCCTGGAACATTCCTGGAACATTCCCGGGATCTTACTTCCATAAAACAGGACTTTTTTTCCAGACCAATGAAATGTTTGCTATTTTAGAAAGTTGGGAATCTTTAGGTTTCCTCGACAAAAACAAATAATTTATGTGGAAAATATCTATATTTAACATCATGAACCTGAAAACCCTTAAACCAATTTTTATTCAATTGTTCATAATATTTCGAATATACAATAGACAACTTGGGAATTTTATTATATAGATTTAGTTTTATTATTATGTAATTTATATTTTTAATTATATAATGGATATTTAATAAAATTGACCTTATAAATGATATTATGCACATTTACTTTTACAATATTGTAACTTATAACTCTATTACGATTGGCTATCAGTATAATTTAATTTATAAATCTGACCTAATTTTTTAATTGATTATTTCAACCCTTTAGATGTTGGCAGTCCCAGCCCTCCGTACAGATGAGTGGTTCTGGTTCCTGTTTGGTTTCTCTGCAAATCATGCAACTTTTTTTTAAGTAGTTAAAATTGTTAAACATTAAATGAGAAGTTGAATTATATAAATTAGAGGAAAAGTTTAAATTGTCTAAAATAGAAACAAGAAATGATTTAAGAGTTTTGACAGAAGCGTCGGAGCAGCTCCTAATATCTTTGTTTTCTATCTGTCATCAGATAAAAGCAGTAAGAAAAATAAATCAATCTAAACATATCAGAAGGGAAATAAACATCTGGTCCTAATAAAACGTTCACCAGTTTGGCAAGAAAATTAATTTAATTCAGATAAATGACTTTTTTCTTCATCAGAAACCCAACTGTCTGCAGTAATGACCAAATTTGATGAAACGTTTTCCTCTCTGTTTGGAAAACTGTGACTGATCTTGTGACAAAGCCCAGATGTATGAGTCAGGCCAGGCAGTTAAACATGGCCGCACCCTGTGGTCTGCAGACCGACATCCAACCTGAACAGATGCGAGGTCCTTCAGTGAACCAGATCTGTTTCATTTACTGATGGTGGCGTCGCTCCAGTTCTTCTGTTCAATGCAGGCCTTGTTTCTGTCATGTGCTGCTGGTTGTGCGAGCAGAAAACCTGCGTAACGCTCAACAAGCGCATCCAAGTCATGCCTTCTATTCCTGAAATGTGTTTGTCTGTTTGCACCCGGAACAGATCAGCATTCACAGGAACAGATGTTTTAAAGTGCTGCAGGGAGTCGTCACTGAATGGCGTCTATTATCAGAGCTGAGAGCAGAAAAAGGTTTTATTTTTTCACTATCTGCCCGATCGGCCTCCTCGCTCACGCAGCAACATCTGAACGCTCTCATTACGCAGAGCAGAAGAAGCCCAGAAGGAGAGGATGAAGAGCTGCTCCACCAAAGCGTTCCATGATGTGATCCTGGATGTTTCAGCACCAGAGGCGTTTAAAGCCTGTTTTTGGGGGGGCTGAAGCTACCCTAATTTGAATCAAAGCACCCCGAAAATATGAGCTTTTTTTCTAATACTTTGTGCACTTTTTGAAATAAAAAACAAGCAAAACAAAAACAAATTTGACATTGTAAAAACTATGCAGGATTTGGTTATTTAACGGCTTCAATTCTGTTCTGGTTCATCGGAAATAAAAATAAACAATAAGAAAAAAAGAAGTAAAGCAGCCTGATGGAGCTCCTAAACTAAAACGCTGAGCAACGCTTTGAGGAATACGGAAGAGCATTAGGGCCACTGAAAAAAAAAAAAAAAA
>NW_015151011.1:355140-356365 GCF_000732505.1 Cyprinodon variegatus | reverse complement strand
TAAAAATCAGTTAACTTTTTTTTTTTTCCAGTGGCCCTAATCCTCTTCCGTAGAGGAAAACGCTGCATTCAGGTGTTTCTGAAATAATCAGTCAGATCTCTGCGCCTATTGATGGTGTGTTGGTGAAATGTTCACCAGCGAGGTGCTCTAATGTATCTGAGACTGCTTTGTTTGATTATCTTTAAAACCACAACTCATTATTAATATTTACATTTACTGAATCGTTAGTAAATCGTTAGCATTTTTCTCAGTTTGTAGTTATTTGAGTTTGTACTGCATTTTCTGATTGCCAGTGTAAAGAGGGAGGGGCGTAAAGGGGGAGCAGAGGAGCAAGGTGTGCAAAGGTCTGGAAAAAACAGACAGAAAGCAGCAGCTGTTAAACTGGCAAAGAAAAACATTTCATTCAGTCGATAATTTCACATTTATCATGGAAGTATGGAAGTTCTTTTGGGACACAATGAGAAAAATCACTTCATCAAAACTGAGTTTTTCCATGAAATGAGCTGATTTAAAAGCTTTAATCGGTCGGAAAATTCTTCTAAAAAATGCTGCTTTTTGCTTTGCTTGTCGGGTTTTTGGCTCTCAGATACGATGCGTTAGTGAACGATGGAGTCGGTCATTAGCAAAAACACACTGAACACGTTTCTAAATGATGTGTAGAAAATAGTGCTCACCCCCCTAAACCTCTCACTGCAAAAAATGTTAATCTAAGTTCCACTTATTAGTAAAATAAGTTTTTTTTTTCTTAAATTGAGCAGGAATAAGACCACTGGAATAAGACCATTAACATTTAAAATAAGAAAAAACAACTGAAGTCTCTTATTTGAAGTGAATTATATCTAATTATCTTATTTCAGGGGTAAAAATGCTCATTCCATTGGCAGATCATCTTATTTTCTGGCTTAAATTAAAGGTGAATACACTTATTTAGAGACATTTTTACTCATTTGTAGAATGTTTTTGGGTCCTAGAATCGCCCCAGGTTAGCACGCTTAACAACGAACCAGAAAACACCTGAAACCAGAGCAGAGCTGCTGATAGGCTGAGGAGGCGCCTCCAACCCTTCATCCTTCTTCCATTCATCCCGCTGCCTGAGACTGAAACAGGATTTCCTTTGTGTCCGTTTATCACGAGTCCATTTCACTGGATCTAAGTAACAATCAATAAATACAATATTAATGAAGTATATATATATATATATATATATATATATATATATATATAT
>NW_015151011.1:350243-352524 GCF_000732505.1 Cyprinodon variegatus | reverse complement strand
CTGTCATCCAGAAGGCAGGTCTGCTGGTGGTTCATCCTCCCTCCATGTTCAGGAAGCTAACTGACCCTGCTGGAGATCTGCTGAACATTATTCGAGTCGATCAGAATAAATCAATGACTCTCTTCTTAGATCTGGTCAGAGAAAAGATCCGACTCCTTCCTCCTTCCAGTGGAAGTTCAACAAAGAGCTGACGTCACGCCTCATGACGCCGCCGGCCTCAGCGGTGTGAGAGTGAAAACATCATGGCGGCTTAACTCCATGCCAGAGCTGAGCTTCTCGTTTACATACGTGTAGCATGATCTAATCAGCGAAAAGCAGCAGAGCTCAACGGTTTCAGACTTTAGACCCCCCCCCCCTTGATTAGATCATCCCCCCCATCTTTTCAAAAGTTGATCAAAGAAAAGTCAGTTTCAGTAAAACAAACTTTAATTGATAAAATAAGCAATAATATTCTTTAAATAGCATTGCTCTGTTTTAAAGTGTTCTTGTTTTAAGTTTAACTGTTTATTCAACAGTTGCTATAAAAATGTTTATAAATTCTGAAAAGTAGTTACACTCACCCTCCTCTAGGAGGCGCACCCTACAGTTTGGACCCACCGCATTAGATCGTCTTATTAAAAACGTTTGCGATCCTATTCAAGCTTCCAAAAAAGCTAAAGTTCATTTTCCATTCATGACCTTTGACCTTTAACCTCCTGACTGAGGCCTGCGGAGGTTGAGCTCTTTAGTTTTGTGCTAAACCCCTCCTGGGAAGACTGCTAGCTGTCACCAATGCTTCTCTCCTACCATGACACCGCCACCGCCGTGCTTGTCAGCAGTAATATTTTCTCTCCTGTTGAAAAGCAGACAGTTTTCTGGGAAACAACAGCTGCTGTTCTGCCCAAAGATCAGCGTTTCTAGATGCGTCTGCACTGTTTAAACAGCTACTTCTTTCTTCGTAACACCGATTAGCAGCGTAGAAACATTCCTGAAAACTTCTCCTTTCCTGAAGACATTTTGGGTGAAAACATTTTGCTGAATCACTGGGCGTGTCTCCGTTTACCTGGAAGTGAACCTGAGCACTTTAGAGATGAGGCCAGACGCCAGCTTGTTGACACTAGTTTCCGACGGCGACCGACAGAGCGCCCCGTCCGACCGCCCCAGATCCAGTTTCTTCTGCTTCTTCCTGAGCTTCCTGCGGTAGAAAACCTCCAGCAGCTCCATGGATGCAGATCTCAGTCCGATACGTTCTGGTTCCTTCTCTCTTTTCTCTTCTCTCTTCACCCAGAAGGTTTCATTTGCTCCACCTTCAGACCTTCAGGGATATTTGGTTAAAATGTCCACCAACTTATAAAGTTCCCAGACTTTCCTCTCCAGTGACCTGATGAACTGACTCTCCTTCTGCTGATGAACTCCGTCTGCAGAAGGCCAATCTAATCATTCAACAAGTTTCTTGCAGAATCTTCTCAGAAAAAGTTGCATCATAGTTCAGCTCTTATCAGAACCTCCTTCCCCTCCAAACCTCCAGCAGAAACTCTCCTCTTCTCTCCACCATCCTCACATACGCCTCTTTGTCTTGGATGGAGCCTGATGGGCCGAACCGTGTCGTCCCCGCCCCCCCTCCTCCCCCCAGGTCCCCAGCTTGTTAAGCAAATCGAGCAATCAGGCGTCATTAGGCCTCCATATGATTAAAGCGTGAAGTAAACATCCTCGGCACAACTTGGTCTGGAAAGCAGCCGTTGATCTGAGAGCACGAGACGTCAGAAGAACGACAGGAGAGGAGGACAGATGGGAGGAAGGGAGAGGAAGAGGGAGACATAATGAGACGCTGGACAGGGAGGGAGGGAGGGAGATAATGGTGGCTAGATTGTTTGGGTGGAGACGGGGAAGAAATAGGGCAGCGATTGGACTGATAGGGAGGAAATGCCGAGACAGATAAAAGGTGAAAAAAAGGTACTTTTTAGTTTAACGCTGAAGCAAAAAGCCTGGAAAAAGTTTGGGATGAAAATAGAAAAGATAGGAATTAAAAGTGAGGATGAGGAGGAGGATGGATGATGAGGAAGAGGGAGGACAGACAAACAGGAGGACTGTTTTAAATAAAAATAAATAAGCCTGGGGAAGAGTCTCATGATGCAGGATGTGATATCTGATGAGAACAATGACCTGATTATTAATGATGACTCAGATTATCTCATGGATCCCAATAAGAGCTGCTTGGTTAGTGAAACACCTGGAAATGAACAAAGTTCTGTGATAATTATAAAAATAAACGATCAGAGAAGGGAAGTAATGAAGTACAATA
>NW_015151011.1:346157-348297 GCF_000732505.1 Cyprinodon variegatus | reverse complement strand
GTCTACATTTAAACCATAAAAACTACTTCCTGTTTTTACTCTGAAGGATCCAGTCGTGTCAGTCCGTACAGCGTCATCTACCCAGCATGCTTTGCACAGGTGGAAATATTGGGACCTCTATGGGTGGAAAAATTACAAAGAATATATAACTTTTGAAGTATTTATACATTTCCTTGTATCAGAAATGGCAACTTTTAAGTCCAACGTGTTTAACTAGTCATAGATCCCTTTAACATAGAAGCTAAGTAGCAGGCAGAAAATTGATGACACAGTCCTAGATTCCTGATAGTCCAACTCTGGACCAGAAGCGTTCATCTGGGAAAGCTGGACCCAGGAAATCAAACAGACTCTGGAGATGCTCAGAGGGCCTTCAGAATGCTGATAGTAGATGTTTCTGCAGAGGAGAGGAGGCGAATGCGGCTCCCAGATCAGAGCATTGAAAATATGGACCTGTGAGCAGAACGTTCTCCAGATCTGAGCTGGAAATCTGTGGAAGATTCTTCAAAAGCAAGAGAAGAACCAAGAACATGACGACCAAACATGTCATGACTCGGGATTCAGCCCACAGGTTTCCATCCAGCGTGAAAACACAAAAAAGTCCAAATTTATAATGAATTTTATCACATCTGTTTTACAAAAACTAAAAACATCAAAACCCAGAAAGCAACATTTTGGATTATGAACACCCCAAACTATTAAAAAGGTTCGTCGGTGGAACAGAATCCAAAGAATCAGTTCCAAATATTTCAGTTTCTATTTTAGAAAAACAAACTGGACGGACCGCCATGTTTGCAGGATGGGAGGGTGCGTCCTCTGATCATGAGCTTATCTGTTGCCGTGGGAAACTGATGCAGCCCATAATAATCTCCCTCCTGATCTGCAGGGAAACCGAAGGTGCAGATAAAGTCAGAATAAACGGCTCTGATGATGGAGCAGAAAAAGTTCTGTGGCCCATTTCTCTACCTGCTTCAGAACAGAACCGTGTAAATAAAAGTTCAACTCTTTACGGCCCGAGACCTTCTGCGGTGCGCTGACCACGCTCTGCAGGAACGTATTCACCCCGAAAACGTGGAAATGTGAATAAACTGAGATTAAACGCACAGTTAGAGATGCTAAATGCGATCACACTGCAGAGCACAGAACCAGTTTGAAACAGGTTCTGGTTCCCTGAATGGAGGAACGGGCAACGGCCTAAGAGGGGTAGAAAGAGTGTGTGTGTGTGTGTGTGTGTGTGTGTGTGTGTGTGTGTGGGAGTATTTGTGCTTTACGCAACCGTGAGGTGATGCTGTTTTAGAGGAATGTGGTGATTCAGCCGAAGAAGCATGTAGGAGGAACAAGAAACAGAGGTCCACAAGGTAAAGGAGGGAAGGAGGTATGTGAGGAGAGGAGGCGAGGATAGGAAGCCATGAAGGATGGACGGGGGGGCAAAGAAAGGAAAACAGGGATCAAGCAGGGAGTCTGTGTTTATAAATCCGTCTATCTGTCCAGATTAACACCCAGCCTCAGGGGGCTCTGATGGCCCGCTTCCTGTTCTCAGGTCGGCCAATAGGAGGCCGGCGTTCCAACCCTCCAGGACGGTGTGGTATCTGATAACAGTGTGTGTGTGGTGGGGGGGGGACGGAGCAACAAACAAGCTGCAGCTTTAAACCTGGAGGTGACAACCAGGATATGAACAGGATCAACAGCGCCCCCCTGAGGCAGCCATGCTTACTGCAGGCTGACTGAGGATGAGCTCCATATTAGGCTGGAACCAGCTGGAGGACCATGGTAGTATTTATAGACTGTTAGTGGGTACGGAGCGACCAGACGGTGCCGGGTCGGCCCGGTTCTGGAGACCTTCTCCTGCTTTCTGCTGCTTTTCAGTCAGATGTAAAATAGAAGAAGAAGAAGAAACAGGCTGTGTTCATCTGAGCCCTGCTGGGTTCATGATCATCCAACATAGAAAAACATAATCAGAGTCGATAAAGACAGGATTTCATTAATAGAAGGAACTAATGTTTCCACAAACAGCCACCCAGGCCTGACAAATGCTGGAGCTAAAGCAGAACCTGTCTAACTACATGAAGTAGGCTTATGGAAGCTGCAGGGACGCCCAGACAGAGGCTGACAGAGATGGCAAAAGTACTCACTTTCCGTACTT
>NW_015151011.1:344495-345007 GCF_000732505.1 Cyprinodon variegatus | reverse complement strand
ATAAAAAAACATTTAAATATCCTTTGGAACGTTACCGTGATGCTCTGAGCGTGTGCGATGATGACATCACGCAGGACGGTGGAGAGAATGGAAAACGTTTCCATTATTTCCAGAAAAGTCTTCAATATTTTCTATACGATGTAGTTTAGCATTCTTTAATGTTTTAAGTATATAAATAAGTATTTACAGTTCGGTTATTACGTAGTTTTTCTGCAATCCGGTTCTTAGTATTCTGTCGCAAGGCAAGGCAAGGCAAGGCTAATCTATTTCTATAGCACAATTCAGTACAAAGACAATGCAAAGTGCTTTACATGATTAAAATACAGGAAAATAAAACAGAATCAAAGCAAGTAGGAATAAATAAATAAAATAAATGTGTTTTTAGTCTTGATTTAAAGGAACTCAGGCTTTCTGCACTTTTACAGTTTTCTCTAAGTTTGTTCCAGATAAGTGGAGCATAGGAAATAAATGCTGCTTCTCCATGTTTAGTTCTGGTTCTAGGTCTGCAGAGT
>NW_015151011.1:342465-343750 GCF_000732505.1 Cyprinodon variegatus | reverse complement strand
TTTATTTGAATTTGTAGAAGGATGTTTAATGGTTGGTTGATGGACCCGCCACATTTCCGCCGAAAAGTTGATACCAACCACCCTGTTAGCCAAGCATTAGTGAGGGTAGTTCTACCCTAAAAATAGCCTTAAAAAGCAGGCAGACAAGTGTTACTGTTGGTTTTTTAATCCCTAAATCTCATATAAGAAGACAGAGACGTTCATGTCTGTTAAAAGAAATGTGTTGAGCCCAAAAATGACTTTAGATTTTCCATTTTATCTAAAAGCAAGTTGATTTTTTTTCTCATTTTCTATAAGATCACATCCTGCTTCTACCAAAACAATGAATATGTGATAAAAACTTCAGCGTTTTCTTGTTTTGTTCATACACCAGTGGCTGCAGAGCACTCCAATAATCAAACAAACCATTCATAAACGACATCATCATTTCAGAACAGCCATTATTCATTTACTCCACTGATCTTTGGTCAAAACATCAATTTGTTTGGTCATCAAAAACATTTAAGGGTGAAAAAAGGTCAAACTTTAGGGCGCTACTCCCTAACAGCATCCTTTCATTTCTTCAGGCTGTTGGTCCGTGAGGCGCTCAACAGTCAGCGTTCCAGAAACTAAGGAGACAGCGTTTCGTTTCTATGCTCTTCAGCTCAGGAACAAACAGGGATTCTAACAGGAAACAGACACTGAATCCCGCTGAGAAACGGAAGCAGGCAGGAAATCCGGACAACGTAGGTGGAAGAGCCCGGTAGGCGAGGGGTGAACTTCCTGTTTCACCTTCTGGGCTTCAGACAGTGAGAGACACAGTTTATCATTACTGGAAGGAAGAATACCAGTCAGGAAATCCCAGTCAGCAGCGTTCCCACAGCATCACTCCTCCGGATGCAGGAATAATGAAGCCAGAACGCATCCAAAGTGGAAGAGGAAACCCTGCTGACCAACAAACAGAGAAATGGCTCACCGGTTTCTGATGCGTAGCTGGACTGCTGAACATCGCCGGTTCTGATTGGACGACTGGGTTTCCCGTTGTGGCGGAGGCGACAGTGATGGGGACTGGAAACAGAGAGCAGGAGGAGGTGAAGGGAGAAGGAGAGCAGCCACGGAGTCAGGTGATGTAAACTCCTCCACGTATCCGGGATCCAACTCCCTAAAGTTAGAAAGACCAGAAAAAGAAACGTCAGAAATTCACAAACATTCGCTATCTGTAAAAAACCCCGCCTACTTTTAAGGCTAGGCTTAAAACTTTCCTTTTTGATAAAGCTTCTAGTTAGAGTGGCTCAGGTTATCCTGA
>NW_015151011.1:339202-341660 GCF_000732505.1 Cyprinodon variegatus | reverse complement strand
GGAAACAAAGTCCAGAGGATTGATTTTAACTTTTTTGGAATCTTTATTCCTTTTTCTTTAAGGAATTTGGTCAAATACGTAACTACAAACAAACGTTAAAGACTTCACAATGCTAACCAGGGGTTAATCTTAGGTTAAAGTCGGATCTACTTATAGCTTAACTGTGTGAAAATCTGCACTTTTAAAATCTCTTTAAACCCTAAAGTGAATTCCCATGGTCTGTTTTTGTCCATTATTTCTGTTTTTTCACCTTTCAGCTCCTCGTTTACTCTTATTTTTCAAACATTTGTGTTCAGGTTTCGCTTTGTTTTTTTCCCTCTAGTTGGATGTGGCTAATCTACAACCTCATGAACTTCCACCATAAATATCTGCTTCATTCTGGTTCAACGCTGCTCATCACAACGACCTCCAGAGCCAAAGGTCAGCAGGGATGGAGGTCAGAGTTCAACCTGCAGGATGAACCTGGAAGCTGATTCCCTTTGAGACTTGAACAATTACAACAACTCTGAGTAAATCACCGAGCGTGCAACAGACAGACAGAGAAACCTTCAACTGATCCGTTTCTAAAATCAAATCTATTTCCTGCTTTTTCTCCACTTTTCCCCGACGGGAAGGAGAGTTGTTTGCATCGGAACAGCCTTCAGGTTACGAACACTAAACCAAAACAGATGCTTCACTGCAAGGTCTGAAAGCTTCTCAGCTAAACTGGGATTCATTTCTCAGAAAAATGTTCTTGCATTCCACCAAACCATCTCTAGATCTTAATTATAATTAATAATTGCTTTGCAGAAAAGAAAAATAAAAAAACACTGAAATATAACTAAAAAAGCATCACATAGACTTGCCCTAAAGACTGCCATTCTCAGTAGAATAGAAAAACAGCCTGACTCTGCAAACGGACCAAATATCAGACCCAATCCTGCACTGCAAATCATTTAAATCTAGGTAACTCCTTTTTTTTAAATAAGTGCATTTTTTTGTTATTGAGGAGGTAAGTGAGATACTTTCCCAACGGAACAAGACAATTTCCCTTTAAAAGAGATAATTACATTGTCTTATTTCAAGTGCATAATATTTAATTATCTTATTTTAAGGGTAATAAAAGTTAATTCCATTAGCAGATCATCTTATTTTCTTACAAATTAAGTGTAAATATACTTATTTTGAGAAATGATTGCTCATTATAAGAATGTTTTTGCATGTTTTCTTACATCTCGTTGCAGGTGATGAAGCAGACTTAAAATGTTTTGTCATTATCTCCTTTCATCTTTTCTTTTTTTCCTTTTTCTTCTTCTTTTTTTCTGCTCTACTTACATTGCAGTGTCCATATAAACTGTAAAACTCCCTGCATAATTATAATAAAGCAATTTATATGCATGAAACAAGTGGAGCAGTATGGCAATTGCCATTCTGCTCCACTTGTGAAAGTAAAATCTGTTGGGCTCCTTTTGGCATCAAGACAATTATTCTTATTGCCACATTGCCAGACAGGACACTGATAAAAAAAAAAAAAGAATGTTTTTGCAGGGTGATTTCCTTCTTAACCGCACATTTTGCAGTTAAGAAGGAAAAACATTCTGATAATGACCAATCATTTATTAAAATGAGTATATTTACTGTTTTTTGCACTTTTGTGCAGAGAATGACAAGCATTAAAAGCGTCCCTCTGCTGTTTGCTTTAAGACTTAAAAAGAAATGAGTAACCAGGTGTTACTAATGAAGGTGTTCATGTTGACCTGATCACCAGCGATGCTGCTACATCTAGAAACGGAGGGATTGGTGGTTTGGAGCAGACAGACGAGTTCAAACCAGGACAATGAAAAATACCTCAGCAATGAGCTTAGAGAAGTCATTTTGATTCAAAACTGAAATAAACCTGAATATCATCAGCATAAGGTGAGGAGGTCATAAGATACATTTTTTAGAGCAACACACCATGCATCATATGTTTTAAAAAACTTTCCTTTGTGGATTTTAACCTCAGTAACACAGACTGTCATGGATAGATATGGTTACGTTTAAATGGTTTTCTTTGGTGTTATTTTAAAAAGGTAAACAAAACAGTAATTGATAGATATCGATATCTACTGATATAAAATGTTTTTATTGTGGTAGATTTTTCAGCTATGTCACACAGTCCCAGTTCAGAGCAGGAAAAGGCAGAAAGACAGTCTGCTTCCGTTAATCCTAGATGAATTCATTAGCAGTGCTCAGTTTTCAAATAACAGGAATTTTTAGATGATAGATTTTGGATGCGAGCGAAGAAATTAGTTTTCTCCGTAGTGCGTCTGGGCTCTGCCTTAGAGACGGGGGAGGAGCTCAGAGTAGAGCTGCTGCTCCTCCACATCGAGAGGAGCCAGTGGAGGTGGATGGATGGATGGATGGATGGATGGATGGATGGATGGATGGATGGATGGATGGATGGATGGATGGATGGATGGATGGATGGATGGATGGA
>NW_015151011.1:336398-337637 GCF_000732505.1 Cyprinodon variegatus | reverse complement strand
GGATGGATGGATGGATGGATGGATGGATGGATGGATGGATGGATGGATGGATGGATGATGGATGGATGGATGGATGGATGGATGGAATGGATGGAATGGATGGATGATGGATGGATGATGGATGGATGGATGGATGGATGGATGGATGGATGATGGATGGATGGACGGACTTTGGGTGAAATCAGGTCTTTCCAAGTAAACAGGTTTGAGTCTAATTTAAATCCTTGGTCTAAGTTAAGCCTCAATTCTCAGAATATTTTTCTAAGGCTAAAATCATGAAATGTCTGATTCGAGTCCAAGTCATCATTATAGTCGCCTCTACTTCCGTTGTTTCTGGTCCAGAAGGAGCAAATCCTTCAGGTCAAAGACTCGCTGCAGTCAGTCGGCTTTGCTTAGATGGAAAACTTGTAGATGACAGGTATTGTGATTCGGTGCTACGTAAATACACTAAAAAAAAAAATAGAAAACATTAAAAAAAATAGAGGAATCATAAGAGCCGTTTTTAATATAACCTTGACCGAAAATAAAGATCTAACCTGAACTTTATCAACAGTAATACTGACATCCTAGTCATTAAGTAAATGTTAGAATGGTTTCTGTTCTCCACCCAGTACGTCACACAGGTCCAATCTGGATAAGAACAACAACCAACAACACAATGCCACACAAAAACACACACACCCGGGCTTATATCATTAATAGAAGACATACCGCCGCTGCAGAGCTCAGCCAGCGGACATGGTAACCCTAACCTGGAGCACACAGACAGGTGCACAGATAAAAGGCCATTAAAGTGAAACCAGTCGAGCTGGTCCCAGGAATGTTCGGCAGCCACAAACACCTTCAACTCTCCAGAGCAGGAGGGGCCGAGTGTCACATTCACTTTCCATCTCATTACACACAAACGCGCTGCAGACTTTCACTCCCTGAGATAAACGGCCGAGTTCAACCCAGAAACACTGACTGCTAAACTGTGCTCACCGCTGCTGCATGCCGGGTTTTAGGAATTTAAATCTCAGCTGGTCCTTCATCACTGCTGCACTTTCTGGAATGGAAATGTTCATTTAATGTCTGAAAAGATGTACTAACAAAATGGCAATAAAAGTTATCTAAATCTAACTGCTCTCTTCTATGTGGTTCTGGAATCTGCTGCCATCTGGACGATCTTAGAGTTCCAGCACAAACAGATCTCTACTCTACATCTATGTTCTCCTTGAGCACTTAGTATTTCCCAGCTTC
>NW_015151011.1:333001-334540 GCF_000732505.1 Cyprinodon variegatus | reverse complement strand
ATGTTCTGGGTTGTTTATCGAACTTCCCATTTGATAAACATGGAGCAGCTCTGGTGAGAAGGAGTCAGACAGATTATAGAGAGACAGTAAAGTACGCTCACACTAACTACACCCTGGCTTCCTTCCATGTTGCTCTCCATTGTTTACTGTCCTGATTTCCTGATCAACGCTAACCCAGTGTGATGATGTCATCATGGACGCAGTGGTGGGGGACAGTAGCAACGCAGCTACCAGCAGGGGTCAGACTCGGCTTTTCTGTCAAATGGGAAAAGAGCCAAAAGCCGATTGTTAGCGTTTCAACCCGGTTTTTAAAAACCTGGGTTTTCAATGTGAAAGCTGCTTTAGTTTCCCCCTGTAGCACATTGGGTCTCTGCTGCCCGGCTGAGGCCTACATTAGCTCCACTCTGGGGACCCTCTTTGTGATGTATTTGAATGTGTTCATGCGGTCATCATGCGGCAAACATCACACCGGGGGCTGATGTCTTAGTCAAGGTGAAGGGAATGAGGAAGGAAGCAAAAACTTTAAGGCATAAAGCTGGATGTGAAGAGGAAGATCTTCTATCGGCACAGAAAAGATCCAAACAAGTTCTGGATCTAGCAGCAGAACCCAGAGCTATGGGGTGACCTGAACAGAGAATCTCTCTTTGCCATAAAGCAAATTTTACCACAAAACTAAACCGCTTTAAAATAGATGAATATGTGGGACTGAGGTGGTATGCTGATGCTGCAGCATAGTTTCAGAGGATCTAATGAAGGTCCGATTTATTCTGCGGGAACCCAGGAAATCGATGTAGTCGCCACACTGTTAAAACACACAGAGCCAGAGGGGTTACCCCGGGGATGGACGCCGTTTGTCCCCCTGATGACTTCTTTCTCTTCTGTTTTGGGCAGAGAAACTCAAACATTCACTCAGCTTGATTACGTCAGCCGCTAACAAAGGAGCACAAAGAGGCAGAGTCACCAGAGATGAATGGAAGAAGACAAAGAGACGGATATGAAAGGGGAACGCCAACCAGTACACAACTGGGATTAAAATCCAGCAGGGATCAACTTCACGTTGGGATCCCTATTAAATATTACGCCGTCTGAAGTCTTGGGGGGGGGGGGAATCTTATTTCCTTCTGTGAGATCTTAAAGCGCTCTCTATCAGCAGTTCTGCAGGGATTTCCCGTCGCTTTCAGTCCAGGATCGGATCATTTCTACATTTATTTATTTATTTGACCCGGTCAGCGGTCATTTAATAAGCAAATGCAACAGAATTTGCCAAAAGGCTGTTTTTCATCTGTTGTCCCCGCACAGATCTAAAAATAGTTTAAACCTAAAAAAAAAAAGAAATTTACAGTAAAAAATACAAATATAAAAAGAAATAAAAACAGCTATAACTCTTCAAAACTCTTAAAAATACAGAATAAATGTTCGCTAGACTACAGATTCTATAGTAATAAAATAGAATAAAACATCAAATAAAAATCAATATATATATATATATATATATATATATATATATATATATATATATATATATATATATATATATAT
>NW_015151011.1:331389-332459 GCF_000732505.1 Cyprinodon variegatus | reverse complement strand
TTTATTGTGGTATTGTGTTTATGTATTGTTGTTTATTATTGTTATGTACGGCACATTGGAAACTTTTTCTGTTGTTAAATGTGCTATAGAAATAAAGTGGATTGGATACTCAATGACATTTTTCCCAGCTTAAAAGCTTATGTTTTAGTAACATTTTAGGCTGCACATTTTTTTGTTTTTCATTTTTTCGTTCATGTATTGAATGAAATTTCTTTTTGTACACACTTGTAGACAAATAAAGTCTGTCAGAGTCTAGTAATACGGCACAATGGTGATATTTTGATGTTTTTTATCCAAACTTTTGATTGTTGTTTGTAAAGAGATTCTTGAGGTTTTAGTGTGGTTTTATTCACCTGTGACCAGGTTGTCAGACAGTAGGTGATGTGGGACAGAACCATGCTGTACAATATGAACATTTTATCTGCCTGGAGTCACAAGTTTCATCTTATTTGTAATATTGAATTTGACTCTATTGCACACTTTTTTTATCTGGGATTTAAAAGTTAGTTTAGAGTCTATTAGAATGATAGGTATTTGAATTCTGACAACTTTTATTACATACTTTTATATATCTTCCACATTATTCATTTATTAGTTTAAATAACAGAGTATGAATTAAATAAAATAAGCGTTTCAGCCGCCTGAGGCTTCAGGTCGAGCACGCCTTCATCACGGCGTCACACCAATACCAAACACATGCAGGCCAAGCCCAGCGAGAAGCAGGACAGAAACACCAATATTATATAAACCCAACTTTAGAACTATGTAGCTGAATTATAAAAGTATTTTTTTTATTTTATTCTTTTATTGATAAAACTGACAAATAAACGTGATTTATAGTTGATAATCTTCAGTTTCCCCAGGGGTATATATGGTCGGACGCAGACACCGAATCCTCTTTGATTTTTGAGACGACAGGAGAAAGACGTGAGAAGAGATGTTTTTATAGCATAGGAAGCAAAGGAACAGAAGGTGATATAAACGCTGAGGGGACCAATAAATGGTGAATAATTGGCCCTCGATGCTCACACCTCCACGCTTCATCAAGATACTAAATTCAAACCATCAGA
>NW_015151011.1:329357-329781 GCF_000732505.1 Cyprinodon variegatus | reverse complement strand
CTCGCGGGATCAGGATGGTCTCACGAGGCTACTTTTACGCAGAGGAACAACACCGTCTCCTCTGGCCGAGCCTCCTGTTCCTGTCAGTCGGTTTCTGATCTTTACAAACTGACCAATTAGAGGAGACGACAGACCATGGATTACTTTATAAAACAGACACAGGTTCAGATAGCTGCTTGGTCCTCTGTGTCATTTTTAGTTCATTTATTGTGGTATTGTGTTTATGTATTGTTGTTTATTATTTGTTATGTACGGCACATTGGAAACTTTTTCTGTTGTTAAATGTGCTATAGAAATAAAGTGGATTGGATACTCAATGACATTTTCCCAGCTTAAAAGCTTATGTTCTAGTAATGTTTTAGGCTGACCAATAAAATGGTGAATAATTGGCCCTGAATGCTCACACCTCCACGCTTCATCAAGA
>NW_015151011.1:325694-326823 GCF_000732505.1 Cyprinodon variegatus | reverse complement strand
GGTACCAGATCTGCTCAGGTGGTCACGCCTCTCAGACAAACTGTATTGCACCTGTTTCTTAAAAATCTATTTCTTCTAAAGACCCAGATATTATTACCCATATTTGCTATAATTTTATAAATTTCATTGTTGATCTAAAGTAGAAAGTAGAAAACAATCATCGTAAGTCTGGAAGGAAAGTCCTGCCTTCTAAGACAGACTGAACTCTGCTATTTAACAAGGAGACCAAAAAGTCTCAGAGCTTCTTTTTATTAAGACATGAGGACAGAGGAGAACAGATGGAGCATCTGAAACCGTACGGTGACCAGATGTCCCAGAGTCCCAGGGACAGTCCACATTTTGGACCACCTGTCCCTGGCTAAAGCTGTCCCTGGAAATGTCCCCGTTTTATGAATGAATGAGGGGGGGGCAGCGATGTGCTTAAACTGTTATTATGGTAGAAACAGCGTGAGAAAACGCCGCTTGCAGAAACCGATGTTAGCTGGCTGGTTGGCAGCTGTTAACGTACAGATGAGGAGCAGAGCGCAGCACCTTTAAAACAGACAGGAGGTGAAAGTTTGTTATCAGAACTGGTTGCAGCTGCCCTGCTATGTGTTAATTGGTTAATTTGATTTAAATTGGGCTGATTATTGTGATAAATGTTTGCTTTGTGACCAGGTTAGGTCAGTCAGACCATTGGCTGCAGCTGCAGGAGGAAATAGACTCAGATCAAATGAACCAGAATGACTGAAATCTCCTTATAAAGAGCTAATCTGGTTCAGTGGATCTCCAGGATCAACAAGGTTCATCTAAAGATGTTTTTGGAACCGATTGGTGACCTTTAGTTTATATCTTTAAATAGATTGTACTCGTACTCGTCGTCTCCCGCTTTATCCGGAACCGGGTCACAGGGGCAGCAGACTAAGCAAAGACTCCCAGACTTCCCTCTCCACTGACACCTCCTCCAGCTCCGTTGGGGGAAGCCCTAGGCTCTCCCAGGGCCAGCCGAGAGACATAGTCTCTCCAGCGTGTCCTGGGTCGTCCCCTGGGCCTCCTCCCAGTGGGACGTGCCTGGAACACCTCCCGAGGGAGGCGTCCAGGGGGCATCTGAAGAAGATGTCCGAGCCACCTCAACTGGCTCCTCTCGATG